>NW_026646218.1:0-84741 GCF_949987535.1 Balaenoptera acutorostrata | reverse complement strand
ACAAAACATGAAACTCACCAATTAAGGGTTCCGCCGCGGAGACACGTGAAGGTCGGTGAGTTGGTGCGGAGTTTGTCTCGCCATGCGTGGCCACGCTGGGATGGCGTCCTCCTCGTCTTCCTCCGCAGCGGGTTTGGGCTCGGTCGACCCGCAGCTGCAGCATTTCATCGAGGTAGAGACTCAGAAGCAACGCTTCCAGCAGCTGGTGCACCAGATGACGGAACTTTGTTGGGAAATGTGCATGGACAAGCCTGGGCCAAAGTTGTACGGTCGGGCTGAGGCCTGTTTTTGTGAACTGCGTTGAGCGCTTCATTGATACAAGCCAATTCATCTTGAATCAACTGGAACAGACCCAGAAATCCAAGCCAGTCTTCTCAGAAAGCCTTTCTGACTGACCTGAGTATTACCTCTCTGGAAAAAGAAGGTAGTTCAAGAAATGATGAGCAGTTGATGGGATGGTTGGAGAAAAGGCTGTGGGGGGATCGGCTCCCACCTTTGTCACTCTTGGGACATCCTGTCATCTGAGAATGAACAAAGACCAATTTTTGTGTGTGGGGGTGGTTTGAGGGTCAAATGTGTTTGGGGTTGTGTTTTTTAATGCTAATCTTGGGGAAACAATTGACAGATGAATGGAAAACTCTACTAGGTGTATGTTACTGTATGTGGGACGATGCTTTCCTCATAGTCCCATTAACTGCTTCCTATAATTTTAATAGTGGAACTGCTCCATAATTTGATATGTGGGACCACATAGGTAATAATCTGTTATTTGTGTGGCTTCCTTTCAGATTTCTGGAGAGATTGATATACATCTTTGTGTCTCTCAGAAAGGGCAGCAGTGGGAGAAAGAGTAATTTGGTACTTGACTGTAGGCCTCCTTATCTAGTGTTTGATTATCAGTGCTGCAAAAAAAATGTATAGAGTATTCATACAGTACATTTCACCTTTCTAGATTATCTCCCTCCCTTATACTGCGATTCACTTAAATATCTATATATAAAGTACAGTCTTGAGCTAGTAGAGGTAGCCTGAGAGTCTAGAGGCCTTTAGTTAAAGGAATCTAGCCAGCGAACATAATTCTCATACTAAACTGCCACAAGGAAGAAGTTAACTTACCCTGTATGTCAGGGTCCAAAAAAATTTAAAGATGTGCCTAAATGAAAAAATAAGTTATAAAGATTTAGGCCAGTCAAAAACTAACAGCAGTTTCAGGTAGAGGTGCATGCCTAATGTAAACCAGCATAGTTTCCATTTACTGCGTTCTTTTCATCACTGAAATAAAAACTTCTACAAGATTCAAAAAAAAAAATTCACCGATTAAAGTAAGTGTACAATTCACTAGTTCTTAGTATTTTCACAACCAATATTGCTATCTAATTCCAGAACATTTTTGTCATGCCCCCACAAAGAAATCTTGTATATGTTAGATGTTACTCCCTATTTTCCCCTCCCCAACATCCTCTGGCATCCACTAATCTACTTTCTGTCTATATGGATTTGCTCATTCTGGACATTTCATATACATGGAATTATACAATCTATGACCTTTTGCTATTGGCTTGAAATATTTCTCCCTTTAATAGTGTCAGTTTTTCGGACTTCCCTGGTGGTACAGTGGTTAGGAATCCACCTGCCAATGCAGGGGACACGGGCTCGAGCCCTGGTCTGGGAAGATCCCACATGCCGCGGAGCAACTAAGCCCGCGTGCCAAAACTACTGAGCCTGCGCTCTAGAGCCCAAGAGCCACAACTACTGAAGCCCATGCACTTAGAGCCCGTGCTCCTCAACAAGAGAAGCCACCACAACGAGAAGCCCGCGCACCACAACAAAGAGTAGCCCCTGCTCGCCACAGCTAGAGAAAACCCGCGCGCAGCAATGAAGACCCAACACAGCCAAAAATAAAAATACAAATAAATAAATAAGTAAATTTATTTATTTATTTAAAAAATAGTGTCAGGTTTTTTCATTTTAATTCTGTTAGTTTTTCTTTATGTATTTGGGACTTGCTTATACTGCATTTGTCTTTTAAGTCATATAGGCGAAAAACTGAATTACAAACAAAAATACATTTATACTGTCTTTTGTATTTCCTTATGTAGTTACCTTTAGTACTTTTTTCATGTGGATTTAAGTTACTGTCTGGTGTTCACCATTCCATCTTGAAAAAAATCTCTTTAGTATTTTCTGTGGGTCAGTTTGCTAGCAGTGGAGTCTTTCAACTGTTGTTTATCTGAGAATGTCTTCATCTCTCCTTCATTTCTGAAGGGTAGTTTTGCTAGGTACAGAATACTTGGTAGGCAGGTTTTTTTCCTCAGCTCTTTGCATATGTCATTGCAATGCCTTCTGGCCTCTATAGTTTCTGATGAAAAATCAGCAATTAGTCTTATTGAAGATTCTTTGTACATGATAACTCCGCTCTTGCTTCTTTAACACTGTCTTTGTCATTTGATGGTTTATGATGTATGTAGATGTGGCTCTCTTTGACTGTATCATGCTTGGACTTCCTTGAGCTTTTGGGATGTGCAGATTAACAGCAGTCATCAAATTTGTGAAATTTTAGGCCATTATTTCTCCAAATACTCCTTCAGTCTCTTTTTCTGTCTCTTCATCTGGAACTCCCATTATGTGTATAATAGGATGCTTGAAGGTGTCCCATAGGACTCTGAGATTCTGTTAATTTCTCTTCATTCTTTTTTCTTTCTGTTTCTCACACTGGATAATCTCAATTGGCCTATCTTCAAGTTCACTGACTCATACTTCTGCCTGTTCAAATCTGATACTGAGATTTCCCCAGTCAATTTTTTATTTTAGTTATTGTACTTTTCAAGTACAGATCTTCTATTTGGTTCTTTTTTGTAATTTCTCTTTATTGATATTCTCTATTTGGTAAGACACTGTTCTTATACTTCTTTAGACATGGTTTCATTTAGTTCTTTGAACATATTTTAAACAGCTATTTTAACATCTTCATTTAGTAAGTCCAATGTCTGAGATTCCTCACAGACAGTTTCTAAACTTTTGTATGGTCCGTATATATTTGTTTTTACTTTGAATTTCCATATCTTGTAACTTTTTGTTGAAAACTGGACATCTTAAAAAATATAATGTGACAACCCTGGAAATCAGAGTCTACTACCTCCCTAGGGTTTCCTGCTGTTGCTTTACACTGTTTTTTTTTAAAGTAACTTTTCTGAACAAATTCTGTAACGTCTACTGAAGCTGCCACTCAACTAGCTTAGTGGTCAGCTAATGCCTAGATGGAGATATCCTTAAACATCTAGAAACAATAAATCTCCCAGTCTTTGCCGAGGGACTACGTGCACATAGCCATCAACGCTGAGGGCAGGGAGTTATCAATTCTGCCTTAGCCTTCCCTTTCTTCTTGCCCAGAGCCTCAAGGGCAGCCAAAGGCAAAGGGTAGGCCCCTCTCAGATCTTTCCTGAGCATGCACTCAGGCCTGTGCACACTTGTGGTCTTCTGGAGTCCTAGCAATATATCAATGCTTTTCAAAATATCTATGGACATCTCATCTTCAGTTTTTCCATTAAAGCTTTTGGTTAGTCTATTGTTTGTCTCAAGTGTTATCCACTGCCTCATGCATTGTGACATCAAAACAGTTGCTTGGGGACTTCCCTGGTGGTCTAGGGGGTAAGACTCCGAGCTCCCAATGCAGGGGCCCTGGGATCGATCCCTGGTCAGGGAACTAGGTCCTGCAACTAAGGAGTCCTCATGCCGCAACGAAGATCCTGAGTGGTGCAACTAAGACCCGGCGCAGCCAAAATAAATAAATTAAATAAATAAATATTTAAGAAACTAAAATAAAACACTTGCCTGTAAGTGTTTTTTGACAAACACCTCACACATAGACACAGAGGCTCATACGCACTGGATAGCTCTGAGTAAGGTCAAATAAAGATAAGCCTTTTGAGTGGAGTCTTCCAGAGAGCCATCAGACAGGTCAAATACTGACAATTCTTTGGGAATGAAATTGTGAAAGAGGTCCAGCTCTGTTCTGCTCCCTCCAGTCCTGGGAATGCAGGCTGATATTTTTCGAGGTTATCAATCACTGAGCTGAGTGTGGCAATGAGAATAGGGCAAGGTAAAATGCCACAAGCTTACTATTCTTATCAAGGTTCAGCCATTTTTCTTGAATAAATGCTTACTACAAAAGCTACAAGCCTTTGGTTAATTTCCAGAGTTTTGGAAAAGCTTTCCATAAAGTTTTGCCAAAATTCTGTTGCTTTTATCACAGGGCAAAATATTGGTGGTCTTTACTCCACCATTTTTTTCTGCTATTAACTCCTCACTTTGTTTTAAAAATCCCAGCCAGTTCTCTCCCCATGGCTTTTTGCTCCTATTGACAGTACTAGTACATAAAGTATTTAAATGTCTTTAAATGAATATCAAAATAACATCTATATTATATATTGGTATGAGGTATAAAATGGCTTACAAAAAAAAAAGACATAGTACCTATCTTCACAGAACTTACTGTCAGATATAAATGAAATCCTGTTACTACTTCAGAGTGTTACTTGACCTAATGAGTAAATCTCTAACATCTATCTCTTTCTTTGCGAGGTTACCTTTGCCTTGTTTTTTTGTTTCTGTTTTGTTTTTAATTTATTTATTTTTATTTTTGCCTGTGTAGGGTCTTTGGTGCTGTGCACGGGCTTTCTCTAGTTGCGGCGAGCGGGGGTTACTCTTCGTTGCAGTGCGCGGGCTTCTCATTGCAGTGGCTTCTCTTGTTGCGGAGCACGGGCTCTAGGCGTGCAGGCTTCAGTACTCGTGGCTCGCAGGCTCTAAAGCGCAGGCTCAGTAGTTGTGGTGCACAGGCTTAGTTGCTCTGTGGCATGTGGGATATTCCCGGACCAGGGCTGGAACCCGTGTCCTCTGCATTGGCAGGCGGATTCTTAACCACTGCGCCACCAGGGAAGTCCCTTTGTTTTTGTCTTTAAAAGAATTTTATGAGTTCAATTGTTTACTCATTCTCAACTGAGGAGAAATTATTTGGTCCAAATATCTGCAATGGTTTATGACTTGCCCTTGGCCCCAAACTCTAGTTGGATCTTTCTAGTATCTATAGAATCACAACACTCTAATAGACACTATTTATCAGAACAATTCCTAGGCTTTCAGCTAGATCAGCTCTACTGGTCTAAGAAACTATTATTTTCTACTGTCAACTCCCTCACTCTCAGAATAGATGCAGAACATGATAAATGACAACCTCAAGTATATATAGCCAACAGATCTCTTCTTGTCTAACTGATGCATTCAGTACTTTATTTATACGGACAGTATTTCTCAGGATACAGTGTACCATCCCTGAGTCATTTCCTCTTCCCACTACTGTCCAATTTTTCTCAAAGTTAATGTCTCCAAGAGGAAGAGTTAGGATGTAAATGAATAGAAGTACACAGGAGGCCTCAAAAAATACTGGAACACCTGATTACACTTCTATTGGTACATTCTGTCTTCTGAACTAGGGGGCTGAAAGTGAGACTGAGATAAAAGATTTTCCTACCTACAATCAATTAAGTAAGCTTGTTTTATGTCTCGTAGCCACTAAGTGAGTTTTTAAAATCATAGCCATGCAGGTAGTGAAAATTTCTTCCAGTTCCTGGTTATAGGCTTCATAATCAATCCTAACATATGAGCATTTTGTGGTTCTTTTTTTCAGTGGCATCACAGTGGGAAATCAGGAGCCGTTATATCAGTGGCTTTAACTCAGTTACCATTAGATACTAGTTGGGTCCTCTTAAAATTAACAGAAAATCTGCGTAAGACCAGGGACAACTACTTTCTTTTTAATTTCTACACCTATAAAGATGTCTATTGACAAATCATGAACAATTTATATCTAAACTGAACCAAGTCAACTCCTGTGGACCAATCAATATGTTATCCCAACAATCAAAACCCCACACCATACCAACTCCGCATCCTTATAATTTTCCACAGAAAATATTTATTCAGTTCCTCCACAGGATGCTATTCATTTTCTAAATCTGCAGTTCTATTGTGGTGATCTCACAGGGATGTTGTGGGATACTTTAAAACTCTAGAGAAACAGTGATATGTAATATCTGGTGTACAGGACAAAAACTAATAGCTAAAGATAGTTTAAAGTTTCAACATTAGATACTGCTACATTCCTTTCAATGCTGCTGTCTGTATCTCTGCAGAGTTGGATTTTTGACAGTTTCTGTAACAAAAGCAATAAATGAGGGTGGTTGTGTCCAATCTCATCTCAAGGTTTGAGAAACTGTGCCCTAATAGCCACACATATCTCGTTAGCAAGTAATTATGCATATTTCTGAACAAAGTAAAATGTTTTCTTCCAAACACAAAACCAAAAATATTTTTGCTTATTAAGCTGTAAGATCAAAACGGTAAGTATTTTTATACCCTAATAACATAATAGCTTAGTATCTGAAAAAATACTTCATGTATTTATATGCTGCTGATGATTTATATCCCCACGATGATGAGAAAAGAAATCACCCAAACACTAAGGTGACTGTGAACAGAGAAAACTTGGAAACCTTTGTCCTAGATGGAGTCCACTAACCCAAACAAGTAACTGTTCATACAATTTTCTTCAAATATTTATCAAATGTTTGAGTGTACACAATACATCTGACCAAATAACTCACCTATCTGAACCAGAGACTGTGTCATGAAAATCTCCATGTTTCACTTAAAGATTAAATAGCACTGAGCTTTCATATGTCATCCAGAATTAAACAGCCAATCCACAAATAAAATTTCAAAAAATAAAATTTTGAATAATTTCTGCATAATACCTGAGTGTGAGCTCTCAATGGTGGTGTCTGACTTGGAATCCAGAGATGAAGGAATTTGTCTTAATTGGGGAACATAGTACATCTTTGTACTACCAGAAGGCTTATATGGCAACAGTAAAGGCTGGCCTAAGGACATAAAGATCAGAATAATTAATAAGAAAACATTTATTAATTAACTGAACAAATATTAAGTACCTTTAATGTGCCAAGCAGTGGTCAAGATTCTTGGAATGTATCAGTAAACTAGCATTCTAGAAGAGGGAGATAGACAGAAAGCAATTAGCATACTAAATAAGTAAATCATCTACTGTTTTTATAAATTATTAGTGACATAAAAAATTAGAAAATCCTGGGACTTCCCTGGTGGTGCAGTGGGTTAAGAATCTGCCTGCCAATGCAGGGGACAGGGGTTCGATACCTGGTCTGGGAAGATCTCACATGCTGTGGAGCAACTAAGCCCGTGCACCACAACTACTGAGCCTGCGTGCCACAACTACCAAAGCCCGCCCACCCTAGAGCCCGAGCGCCACAACTACTGAGCCCATGTGCCGCAACTACTGAAGCCCACGTGCTCTAGGGCCCTTGTGCTGCGAGTACTGAGCCCTCGTGCTGCAACTACTGAAACCTGTGCACCTAGAGCCCGCGCTCTGCAACAGGAGAAGCCACCACAATAAGAAACCCATGCTCCACAACGAAGAGTAGCCCCTACTCACCACAGCTAGGGAAAGCCCGTATGCAGCAACAAACACCCAAAACAGCCCCTCCCCCCAAAAAAATTAGAAAATGCTGAGGAAGATTAGAAGTATTTGGGAAATTGCAGCAGGATGCAGTTTAAATAGAGTGGTAAGGGTAGGATTCATTGAGAAGACGACTTCTTAGCAATCTAGTCCATAGTTAGATGGCTCTAACTAAGAAACACTTTATCTTATATTGAACCCAAACCTGGTCGTTGTTAACCCCTACTACTGATATTTGAAGGTTCTCCCTCCAGAGTCATAGAAAGTAAATCTAATTCTCTTCTATGTGGCAGATTTTCAAAATAAGTTTTCCATTATAAAAGTATAAATTCTCTGGAGAATATGGCGGAAGAGTAAGACGCGGAGATCACCTTCCTTCCCACAGATACAGTAGAAATACATCTACACGTGGAACTGCTCCTACAGAACACCCACTGAACGCTGGCAGAAAACGTCCGACCTCCAAAAAGGCAAGAAACTCCCCCCGTACATGGGTAGGGCAAAAGAAAAAAGAAATAACAGAGACAAAAGAATAGGGACGGCACCTGCACCAGTGGGAGGGAGCTGTGAAGGAGGAAAGATTTCCACGCACTAGGAAGCCCCTTCGCGGGCAGAGACTGCGGGTGGCAGAGGGGGGAAACTTCAGAGCCACGGAGGAGAGCGCAGCCACAGGGGTGCGGAGGGCAAAGCGGAGAGATTCCCGCACAGAGACCCGGCGCCGAGCAGCACTCACCAGCCCAAGAGGCTTGTCTGCTCCCCCGCCAGGGCGGGCGGGACTGGGAGCTGAGGCTCGGCTTCGGTCGGATCGCAGGGAGAGGACTGGGGTTGGCGGCGTGAACACAGCCTGAAGGGGTTAGTGCACCACAGCTAGCCGGGAGGGAGTCCGGGAAAAAGTCTGCAGCTGCCGAAGAGGCAAGAGACTTTTTCTTCCCTCTTTGTTTCCTGGTGCGCGAGGAGAGGGGATTCAGAGCGCCGCCTAAACGAACTTCAGAGACGGGCGCGAGCCGCAGCTATCAGCGCGGATCCCACAGCAACAGGGGCGCAGAGGGAAAAACGGAGAGATTCCCGCACGGAGGCTTGGCGCCGAGCAGCACTCAGCAGCCCGAGAGGCTTGTCTGCTCACCTGCCGGGGCGGGCGGGGCTGGGAGCTGAGGCTCGGCTTCGGTCGGATCGCAGGGAGAGGACTGGGGCTGGCAGCGTGAACACAGCCTGAAGGGGTTAGCGCACCGCAGCTGGCTGGGAGGGAGACCGGGAGAAAGTCTGCAGCTGCCGAAGAGGCAAGAGACTTTTTCTTGCCTCTTTGTTTCACGGCGCGCAAGGAGAGGGGATTCAGAGCGCCGCCTAAACGAGCTCCGGAGAAGGGCACGAGCCGCGGCGATCAGCGCAGACCCCACAGCAACAGGGGCGCAGAGGAAAAAACGGAGAGACTCCCGGACAGAGGCTCGGCGCCGAGCAGCACTCACCAGCCCGAGAGGCTTGTCTGCTCACCCGCCGGGGCGGGCGGGGCTGGGAGCTGAGGCTCGGCTTCGGTCGGATCGCAGGGAGAGGACTGGGGCTGGCAGCGTGAACACAGCCTGAAGGGGTTAGCGCACCACAGCTAGCCGGGAGGGAGACCGGGGAAAAGGTCTGCAGCTGCCGAAGAGGCAAGAGACTTTTTCTTGCCTCTTTGTTTCACGGCGCGCAAGGAGAGGGGATTCAGAGCGCCGCCTAAACGAACTCCAGAGAAGGGCGCGAGCCGCGGCGATCAGCGCGGACCCCAGAGATGGGCGTGAGACGCTGGGGCTGCTGCTGCCGCCTCCATAAAGCCTGTGTGTGAGCACAGGTCACTCTCCACACCGCCCCTCCCGGGAGCCTGTGCCGCCCGCCACTGCCAGGGTCCCGTTATCCAGGGACAACTTTCCCGGGAGAACGCACTGCGTGCCTCAGGCTGGTGCAGCGTCACGCTGGCCTCTGACGCCGCAGGCTCACCCCGCCTCCTCTGTACCCCTCCCTCCCCACGGCCTGGGTGAGCCAGAGCCCCCGAAGCAGCTGCTCCTTTAACCCGGTCCTGTCTGGGTGGGGAATAGACACCCTCAGGCGACCTACACGCAGAGGTGGGTCCAAATCCAAAGCTGAACCCCAGGAGCTGTGCGAACAGGGAAGAAAAGGGGAAATCTCTCCCAGCAGCCTCAGAAGCAGTGGATTAAAACTCCACAAACAACTTGATGTGCCTGCATCTGTTGAATACCTGAATAGACAACGAATCATCCCAAATTCAGGAGGGGGACTTCGGGAGCAGGAGATATTAATTTTTCCCCTTTTCTTTCTTTTTATGAGTGTATATGTATATGCTTCTGGGTGAGATTTTGTCTGTATAGCTTTGCTTTACAATAGCTTTATTTTACTTCACTATATTATAGCCTCTTTCTTTCTTTCTTTCTATTTTTTCTCCCTTTTACTCTGAGCCGTGTGGATGAAAGGCTCTCGGTGCTCCAGCCAGGCATCAGGGCCGTGCCTCTGAGGTGGGAGAGCCAACTTCAGGACACTGGTCCACAAGAGACCTCCCAGCCCCACGTAATACCAAATGGCAAAAATCTCTCAGAGATCTCCATCTCAACATCAAGACCCAGCTTCACTCAACGACCAGCAAGCTACAGTGCTGGACACCCTATGCCAAACAACTAGCAAGACAGGAACACAGCCCCATCCATTAGCAGAGAGGCTGCCTAAAATCATAATAAGGCCACAGACACCCCAAAATACACCACCAGACGTGGACGTGCCCACCAGAAAGACAAGATACAGCCTCATCCACCAGAGCTCAGGCACTAGTTCCCTCCACCAGGAAGCCTACACAACCCACTGAACCAACCTTAGCCACTGGGGACAGATACCAAAAACAACGGGAACTACGAACCTGCAGCCTGTGAAAAGGAGACCCCAAACACAGTAAGATAATCAAAATGAGATGACAGAAAAACACACAGCAGATGAAGGAGCAGGGTCAAAATACACCAGACTTAACAAATGAAGAGGAAATAGGTAGTCTACCTGAAAAAGAATTCAGAATAATGATAGTAAGGATGATCCAAAATCTTGGAAATAGAATAGACAAAATGCAAGAAACATTTAACAAGGACGTAGAAGAACTAAAGAGGAACCAAGCAATGATGAAAAACACAATAAATGAAATTAAAAATACTCTAGATGGGATCAATAGCAGAATAACTGAGGCAGAAGAAAGGATAAGTGACCTGGAAGATAAAATGGTGGAAATAACTACTACAGAGCAGGATAAAGAAAAAAGAATGAAAAGAACTGAGGACAGTCTCAGAGACCTCTGGGACAACATTAAACGCACCAACATTCGAATTATAGGGGTCCCAGAAGAAGAAGAGAAAAAGAAAGGGACTGAGAAAATATTTGAAGATATTATAGTTGAAAACTTCCCTAATATGGGAAAGGAAATAGTTAATCAAGTCCTGGAAGCACAGAGAGTCCCATACAGGGTAAATCCAAGGAGAAACACGCCAAGACACATATTAATCAAACTGTCCAAAATTAAATATAAGGAAAACATATTAAAGGCAGCAAGGGAAAAACAACAAATAACACACAAGGGAATCCCCATAAGGTTAACATCTGATCTCTCAGCAGAAACTCTACAAGCCAGAAGGGAGTGGCAGGATATACTTAAAGTGATGAAGGAGAAAAGCCTACAACCAAGATTACTCTACCCAGCAAGGATCTCATTCAGATTCGATGGAGAAATTAAAACCTTTACAGCCAAGCAAAAGCTGAGAGAGTTCAGCACCACCAAACCAGCTTTACAACAAATGCTAAAGGAACTTCTCTAGGCAAGAAACACAAGAGAAGGAAAACACCTACCATAACAAACCCAAAACATTTAAGAAAATGGGAATAGGAACATACATATCGATAATTACCTTAAACGTGAATGGATTAAATGCTCCCACCAAAAGACACAGGCTGGCTGAATGGATACAAAAACAAGACCCATATATATGCTGTCTACAAGAGACCCACTTCAGACCTAGAGACACATACTGACTGAAAGTGAGGGGATGGAAAAAGATATTCCATGCAAATGGAAATCAAAAGAAAGCTGGAGTAGCAATTCTCATATCAGACAAAATAGACTTTAAAATAAAGACTATTACAAGAGACAAAGAAGGACACTATATAATGATCAAGGGATCGATCCAAGAGGAAGTTATAACAATTGTAAATATTTATGCACCCAACATAGGAGCACCTCAATACATAAGGCAAATACTAACAGCCATAAAAGGGGAAATCGACAGCAACACAATCATAGTAGGGGACTTTAACACCCCACTTTCACCAATGGACAGATCATCCAAAATGAAAATAAATAAGGAAACACAAGCTTTAAATGATACATTAAACAATATGGACTTAATTGATATTTATAGGACATTCCACCCAAAAACAACAGAATACACATTTTTCTCAAGTGCTCATGGAACATTCTCCAGGATAGATCATATCTTGGGTCACAAATCAAGCCTTGCTAAATTTAAGAAAATTGAAATCGTATCAAGTATCTTTTCTGACCACAACGCTATGAGACTAGATATCAATTACAGGAAAAGATCTGTAAAAAATACAAACACATGGAGGCTACACAATACATTACTTAATAACGAAGTGATTACTGAAGAAATCAAAGGAGAAATCAAAACATACCTAGAAACAAATGACAATGGAGATACGATGACCCAAAACCTATGGGACGCAGCAAAAGCAGTGCTAAGAGGGAAGTTTATAGCAAAACAAGCCTACCTCAAGAAACAGGAAACATCTCGAATAAACAACCTAACCTTGCACCTAAAGCAATTAGAGAAAGAAGAACAAAAAAACCCCAAAGCCAGCAGAAGGAAAGAAATTATAAAGATCAGGTCAGAAATAAATGAAAAAGAAATGAAGGAAACAATAGCAAAAATCAATGAAACTAAAAGCTGGTTCTTTGAGAAGATAAACAAAATTGATAAACCATTAGCCAGACTCATCAAGAGAAAAAGGGAGAAGACTCAGATCAATAGAATTAGAAATGAAAAAGGAGAAGTAACCACTGACACTGCAGAAATACAAAAGATCATGAGAGATTACTACAAGCAACTCTATGCCAATAAAATGGACAACCTGGAAGAAATGGACAGATTCTTAGAAATGCACAAACTGCTGAGACTGAACCAGGAAGAAATAGAAAATATGAACAGACCAATCACAAACACTGAAATTGAAACTGTGATTAAAAACCTTCCAAAAAACAAAAGCCCAGGACCAGATGGCTTCACAGGTGAATTCTATCAAACATTTAGAGAAGAGCTAACACCTATCCTTCTCAAACTCTTCCAAAATGTTGCAGAGGGAGGAACACTCCCAAACTCATTCTACGAGGCCACCATCACCCTGATACCAAAACCAGACAAAGATGTCACAAAGAAAGAAAACTACAGGCCAATATCACTGATGAACATAGATGCAAAAATCCTCAACAAAATACTAGCAAACAGAATCCAACAGCACATTAAAAGGATCATACACCATGATCAAGTGGGGTTTATCCCAGGAATGCAAGGATTCTTCAATATACGCAAATCAATCAACGTGATACACCATATTAACAAATTGAAGGAGAAAAACCATATGATCATCTCGATAGATGCCGAGAAAGCTTTCGACAAAATTCAACACCCATTTATGATAAAAGCCCTGCAGAAAGTAGGCATAGAGGGAACTTTCCTCAACATAATAAAGGCCATATATGACAAACCCACAGCCAACATTGTCCTCAATGGTGAAAAACTGAAACCATTTCCACTAAGATCAGGAATGAGACAAGGTTACCCACTCTCACCACTATTATTCAACATAGTTTTGGAAGTGTTAGCCACAGCAATCAGAGAAGACAAAGAAATAAAAGGAATCCAAATTGGAAAAGAAGAAGTAAAGCTGTCACTATTTGCAGATGACATGATACTATACATAGAGAATCCTAAAGATGCTACCAGAAAACTCCTAGAGCTAATCAATGAATTTGGTAAAGTAGCAGGATACAAAATTAATGCACAGAAATCTCTTGCATTTCTATACACTAATGACGAAAAATCTGAAAGTGAAATTAAGAAAACACTCCCATTTACCATTGCAACAAAAAGAATAAAATATCTAGGAATAAACCTACCTAAGGAGACAAAAGACCTGTATGCAGAAAATTATAAGACACTGATGAAAGAAATTAAAGATGATACAAATAGATGGAGAGATATACCATGTTCCTGGATTGGAAGAATCAACATTGTGAAAATGACTCTACTACCCAAAGCAATCTACAGATTCAATGCAATCCCTATCAAACTACCACTGGCATTTTTCACAGAACTAGAACAAAAAATTTCACAGTTTGTATGGAAACACAAAAGACCCCGAATAGCCAAAGCAATCTTGAGAACGAAAAATGGAGCTGGGGGAATCAGGCTCCCTGACTTCAGACTATATTACAAAGCTTCAGTAATCAAGACAGTTTGGTACTGGCACAAAAACAGAAATATAGATCAATGGAACAGGATAGAAAGTCCAGAGATAAACCCATACACATATGGTCACCTTATCTTTGATAAAGGAGGCAAGCATATACAGTGGAGAAAAGACAGCCTCTTCAATAAGTGGTGCTGGGAAAATTGGACAGTTACATGTAAAAGTATGAAATTAGAACACTCCCTGATACCATGCACAAAAATAAACTCAAAATGGATTAAAGACCTAAGTGTAAGGGCAGACACTATCAAACTCTTAGAGGAAAACATAGGCAGAACACTCTATAACATACATCACAGCAAGATTCTTTTTGACCCAGCTCCCAGAGAAATGGAAATAAGAACACAAATAAACAAATGGGACCTAATGAAACTGAAAAGCTTTTGCACAGCAAAGGAAACCATAAACAAGACCAAAAGACAAACATCAGAATGGGAGAAAATATTTGCAAATGAAGCAACTGACAAAGGATTAATCTCCAAGATTTACAAGCAGCTCATGCAGCTCAATAACAAAAAAACGAACAACCCAATCCAAAAATGGGCAGAAGACCTAAATAGACATTTCTCCAAAGAAGATATACAGATGGCCTACAGACACATGAAAGAATGCTCAACATCATTAATCATTAGACAAATGCAAATCAAAACTACAATGAGATATCATCTCACACCGGTCAGAATGGCCATCATCAAAAAATCTAGAAACAATAAATGCTGGAGAGGGTGTGGAGGAAAGGGAACACTCTTGCACTGTTGGTGGGAATGTAAATTGATACAGCCATTATGGAGAACAGTATGGAGGTTCCTTAAAAAACTACAAATAGAACTACCATACGACCCAGCAATCCCAATACTGGGCATATACCCTGAGAAAACCATAGGTCAAAAAGAGTCATGTACCAAAATGTTCATTGCAGCTCTATTTACAATAGCCAGGACATGGAAGCAACCTAAATGTCCATCGACAGATGAATGGATAAAGAAGATGTGGCACATATATACAATGGAATATGGGGCTTCCCTGGTGGCGCAGTGGTTGAGAGTCTGCCTGCTAATGCAGGGGACACGGGTTCGAGCCCTGGTCTGGGAAGATCCCACATGCCGCGGAGCAGCTGGGCCCGTGAGCCACAATTGCTGAGCCTGCGCGTCTGGAGCCTGTGCCCCGCGACGGGAGGGGCCGCGATGGAGAGAGGCCCGCGCACCGCGATGAAGAGCGGTCCCCCGCACCGCGATGAAGAGTGGCCCCCGCTTGCCGCAACTGGAGAAAGCCCTCGCACGAACCGAAGACCCAACACAGCCAAAAATAAAATTAAAAAAATAAATAAATAAATAAATACAATGGAATATTACTCAGCCATAAAAAGAAATGAAATGGAGGTATTTGTAATGAGGTGGATAGAGTTAGAGTCTGTCATACAGAGTGAAGTAAGTCAGAAAGAGAAAAACAAATACAGTATGCTAACACATATATATGGAATCTAAGGGAAAAAAAAAAAGGCCACGAAGAACCTAGTGGCAAGACGGGAATAAAGACACAGACCTACTAGAGAATGGACTTGAGGATATGGGGAGGTGGTGGGGTGAGATGTGACAGGGTAAGAGAGTGTCATGGACATATATACACTACCAAATGTAAAACAGATAACTAGTGGGAAGCAGCCGCATAGCACAGGGAGATCAGCTCGGTGCTTTGTGACCACCTAGAGGGGTGGGATGGGGAGGGTGGGAGGGAGGGAGATGCAAGAGGGAGGAGAAATGGGAACATATTGTATATGTATAACTGATTCACTTTGTTATAAAGCAGAAGCTAACACACCATTGTAAGGTAATTATACTTCAATAAAGATGTTTAAAAAAAAAGTATAAATTCTCAATATTAAAAAAATACACAGAAATAAAAAAGACAAAGTCTTACCACTCAAAGATGACTATTATTAATATTTTAATGTATTTCTACAGGTCTTTCCTCTGTATTTCTTATTTGTTTACATAGTTGTGTATAGTATGTATAATTTGGAATTCAGTTTTTCTACTTTACATTGATAATAAAATATTCATTTTATTTCCTATCTTCACATTTTTTATCATTCTACTACACATTAAGTGTATTTAACCCTTCTCATAATGTTAAAAATTTAGGCTGGATTAAATTTTCAATAATAAAGAATTCTGTAATAAAGACTTCCTGTTTATAGCATACCCATTCTCCCCTGCTGCACCATTTCACATAAGTTTTCTGATTTCAGACTGAAAAATTATGTCATTTATAAAGTTTCTTTTTTTTAAATACTAACTGCTAAAATTCTTTCTAAAATGTCTGTGACATGGTAGTAATTTGATTATTATAGAAGATGAAATCGTTTTCTTCTTCTTCTTTTTTTGCTTCATTGGATCTTCATTGCTGCACACGGGCTTTCTCTAGTTGCGGTGTGGGGGGCTACTGTTCTTTGTGGTGTGCGAGCTTCTCACTCTTCTCACTGCAGTTGCTTCTCTTGTTGAGGAGCACAGGCTCTAGGCACGCAGGCTTCAGTAGTTGTGGAGCATGAGCTCAGTAGTTGTGGCTCGCGGGCTCTAGAGCACAGGCTTAGTAGTTGTGGAGCACGGGCTTAGTTGCTCTGCGGCATGTGGGATCTTCCCGGACCAGGGCTCGAACCCGTGTCCCCTGCACTCGCAGGCGGATTCTTAACCACTGCGCCACCAGGGAAGTCCCTGAAATCTTTTTCTATACACTTGTTTTTCTTTCATGATGTGGTAGAAACTCTCTCTCTGTAACAGCATTTTGATATTTAGCTGGGTACATACTGCTCATCTGTACACTGTATTTCCCAATCTCCCTTGCCGACATGTATGGACATATGACTAAGTCTGGGCCCATAGGTCAAGGGTGAGAATAATGTCTGCAACTTCCAGGCATCCCATTAAAACACTCCACTGGCTGCTGCTAAAATTTATCCTCCCCATTACTCTTCTTTTCCAGTATTTTCCTTATTATTCTTCCTGAAAAAATTTAAGATCAATTAAACAAGTTCAAAAGAACAATTCCATTAGAATTTTGAGTAGAATTACATTAGAGTTTAAATTCATTTGGGAATAAATGACATCTTTAAATATTCAATTTTCCCATTCAGAAATATCCCATCCCTCCTTTTAGTCTACTGTCCTTTTCTATGCCTACACAAAGGATTAGTATTGCCATCACATGAGTCCGATAAAATTCTTGTTTAGGTTACTCCTCAGTATTCATGAGGTTGTACTGCTCATTCAAATAGAATTTGGTAGATAGCTACCACTTCTCCTGATTAAACACAACAACTTCTTCAGTTTATCCTTATGGACCATGGTCTTCTCTTGCATCCTGTAATCACCTCTAGATGGACTCCTAGTTGCCCATGTCTAGTTTATAAAAATCAAAATACTCTAGACAGAGTCTGATAGTCCCAGAGTCGAATGAGATCTCCTTCATTCTGGACGCAATAACAACTTTTATATTACTTAGAATTGTGTTACCATCCTTGACCACTCCATCATTCTGATGATTTGACATGGAATCCATATTACTAGTACCCTGCTTCCAACCAAAGAACTGACTTCATAGGGAAGGAAATGAGACAAAAGGCTGACGCCTAAAGGGAGTCACTGTTCTCCTCACAAGCCTGATCACCCACAGCTATGGTAAACTCAAAAAAAAAAAAAAAAGCGAGTGAACAATTTACTGATAACTGTCATGGCACAAGCTGGGAGGCATCACTTTCTGAGGCTGGAATGCTAGCTTACCGAATACGGCATGTGCTCAGAACCACATGTGGCACTTGCCTATCCCACAGACAGAATGCATGTATTTAGGAACAAAGGCAGAAGCCTTTAAAATCTTTTGCTTTCTATCTCTGTGACTCTGCTTTGTTTGATGGAAGATCTTAGAAATAAGGGAGGGGCACTTCTACCGGGAGACAGGAGCCATCTAGTCATTTTACATTCTTTATGTCACTGAAACAATGCAGGGAATAGGATGCCATAGTGTTGACTAAAACTACAATTGACCTTAACTATCAGGGAGAAATAAGGTTACCTTAAAAGAAGAAAGTCAGTAGGAGTATGGCTTACACCTAGGGGACCACGTTACCAAGCCTGGTCATAGAAATTAACAAAAAAATGACCTTAAACCTATGCAGGGCTAGCAAAGCCTTAGACTACTTAGGAATACTTGTACCAACCTATCAGGCAAAACCCCAGCCAATGAGAACCTGGCTGAATTCAAGGAGAATGAAGAAATGTATAGAGGCCGGAAGAATTTAAATAACAGGAAAAATAGGCTGTAGCCTCTACTTCTCTTTGGACATTGCTCTAGTTATTATTGTTAGAATATTGACTTAGTAGTTTTCTTCCTCCACCAGTGTATATAAAGCTTAGTGGTGATGGTTAAATTTACCATTTAGTTCAAAGTTTGCAGAAAATGGACAACAACAATTGGGCAGAATGACAATGGACCCAGAGCAAGAATGGCTACCATGTGGAGATGGAGAATTCAGAGGCAAGATAAGTGGCTTTTTGAAATTCTCAACAACTTTATGTTTGGATGCAGAAGTCTTAAAGTTACTTTGGACTGCCTATCTCTGGGGGAAGAAGCGACTATTCATCAAATAATGGTTGTTCCTGGGAGAGAAAGAAAGGACTGGAGAAGGGTAAGGAAGAAAGTCCAACCATAAAATTTATTTCTTCAAAAAACTTGCAGATGGAACTAAATATAAACATATAGCATATTACTCTTAATTTGTTAATTCAGAGCAGTGGACACATAGTCATAAATTCAACATGCTATTCTGTATACTTTTAAAATATTTTTTAAAATTTTACTTCTGAATCCACAGAGTTAAAAATATTTTATTATTAAACCAAATAATATTTCTCTTTTAAAGGAGTCCTTTCTACCAAGTACCTGTATGTAAAGGTAAGACCATGAACTGTGGGCTCTATATAGACTGATCCATTTGATGTCAGAAGAGGTATAAAATACATTTTCACAGTTGGATTTCCTCTCCTGTGCTCTGCCACCAACATGAAAACAGCATAGCCCAGAGTAGCCTGGGTTTCAGTACAAGGCATGTGGAACAGACCCAAAACGTTTTTGCATCCTGATGCCAAACTCCAACGGACTCATAAGCCCATGAGTAAGGAAAGCAAATGTCTGTTGTTATAAAGCACTGAGATTTTCGAGGTTCTTATACAGTATCATGGTGGCAATAGGTAACTGACACATTAAAGGTGTTCTGTGTGATATTGATTAGACTATACATTTGGGGGGCATAATTTTATTTCACAATAAAAATGTATAAGAAATATAACCATCTCGGGCTGCCCTGATAGCGCAGTGGTTAAGAATCCGCCTGCCAATGCAGGGGACACGGGTGCCAGCCCTGGTCCGGGAAGATCCCACATGCCGCGGAGCAACTAAGCCCATGTGCCACAACTACTGAGCCTGCGCTCTAGAGCCCACCAGCCACAACTACTGAGCCCATGCACCACAACTACCGAAGCCCATGCGCCTAGAGCCCACGCTCCACCACAAGAGAAGCCACCGCAATGAGAAGCCCGTGCACCGCAATGAAGAGTAGCCCCCGCTCGCCGCAACTAGAGAAAGGCTGCACGCAGCGATGAAGACCCGACACAGCCAAAAATAAAATAAATAAAATGAAAAAAAAAGAAAAGAAATATAACCATTTCAACATATAAATGTATTTATTCAAATTAAATTCAGTGCAATTTAAATGTGGAACTAAGCAATTTTCTTTATACATTTAGGCATATTCCATTTATACCTATAAACAGATAAACTTTTTGCACAAGTAGGAAAACTTAAAATATATTTTGAATAGATTTGTACAAACTGTTGTATACTTTAAAATTAGTAATTGAAAGTTCCCACCCTCATTTGGAGGTAGAATGGGAACTTAACTTTCCAGTTACTGGTCTGAAAAAGAAAATAACTTGCTATAATTTTGAATGTTATATAGTATAAGCACTATAAAAATATCACTGTCATGATAGCATAGGAACACTCTAAATGTAGACCTTATGGTAGAAATTGCTAGCTGTTCACCAAAACTCATTTCTTCTTCATCCTGGAAAGCACAGCTAAACTATTCCTAGTCAGTGGAAAGTGATGTGGGCCACACCTAGGCCTAGCCCATAAAAGCCTCCCAACATGTGCTCCTCCATGCTTTTCGTCCCTTCCAGTTGACTATGATGATGAATCCAAGGTTCCATGTTTTAAAGAAAGCAGAGTCACAGTCAACCTGGGTCCCTGCTCAACGTTTCTTGAGCAAGAAATAGACTGGTATTGTGTTTGCTATCTGTTCACTGTATCATGCAAAACAATAGTAAAAGAAACAATGCCAAATAATTATCTACCTCCCTAAAATTGAACCTCTATAGTTTTTATGTTTCCATGAACTACTTGCATTCTTATGACAAGTATTATGAGTTGAAAATACGTCAGCCACAAGTAGCATGAGTTTCACATAGGTTGTTAACTTCACTAGAAATTGAAGTAAAAACATAATAAATTATATTCTCTTCATAGCTATGTAAATAAAAGATGTTTTAATCATGTACAACCTAATGCTTTAAATTAAAATTAGGTTTTCTAACTAGAAAGACCCAATCAAGAAATTTCTTAGTTAATGACCCACAAAAGTTGGTAATGTGACCTAAAATTCTCTTATCATCTGTGCCATGAAGAACAGTAATCTGTTGGACTGAAGATGATGAAGCAAACTTGACAGGAACTTTGCCCGACTTCTGTGTACTGAGCTCTGGAATATCATGTCCACGATCTTCAGCATTAACGAAAATCTCAGATGAAAACATGGTTTTTCCTGGACTCTCTGTTGTTATCTGAGTGACTGCATCAGATGATAATTTTCCAGAGACGGGAGAAAACGGGGTCTTAATCTCCTTTGGTGATCTGAACAAAAAAGAGAAAGCACACAGCAGGTCATATCCTTGGCTTATCAAATACTGTAATTTCTTTCCAAATGTGGCTTCAATATTTTTTGGAGACACATCCAACTCAAATGGTTAAGTTATTTCTGCAGTACCCTTTGCTTTTTTACATACTTATTACAGGGTGATCATGCATGAGTTTACTTTTACTTATTTTAAAATCTACTTTTATTTTGGATTTAGAATGCTATTATATAAAGAAAGGGTACTTTTCAGTTGAAGTGGAAAGATATCCATTAAAAAATAATTACTGGAAGTCCACTATAAATTAGGGGACTATGCTAAACGCATAGAGTGTACAAAAATAAAAAAGAAACAGAGCCTTTCCTCAAAAAGTTTATATGTCAGTGGGGGAACCAGAGGTTTTTAAGGTTGTAATTATGTATATAGATTATAAAGAATCCATATTAAAACATAATGGAGTAAATAAATGAGTGTATAAATAAATAAATAATAGGAGGGAGGGAGAAGACAAACCTTGCCAACAGAAGAATTCCATATGTAGGTAACCTCCCCCCCGCCACCACCCCCCCCCCCCCCCCCGGCATCCATCTCCTCCCCAAGGAGGTGGAGGTGAAGCTTAATCTTCCCCTTAAGTCCAGGCCTGGGCTGGCCTTAATGATTGAATTCCAAAGAGAGTATAAAATGGGAGAAAAAGTAACTTTACAGTGGAGAAACCAAGCAAACACCATGTTATGCAAGTGATGATGTTTCACATCACCAGTGATGTCACGGAGACACTACATACTCTCTGTTATGATGTGATGAGACGGTTACTTCGCTTCTGCGGTATTCTTTGTCAAAACCTATAACTCCAGTCTAATCATGAGAAAAACATCAGCCAAACCCAGACTGAGAACAATTCTACAAAATATCAGACAAATATTCCTCAAGACTGTCAAAATCATGAAAAACAAGGAAGGAATGAGGAACTGTCATAGACCAGAGAAGACTAAGGAGACATGACAACTAACTAAGTTGTGACAAAGAATGTGATATACTGGATTGGGTCCTAGAACAGAAAAAGGTCATTAACAGGAAAACTGGTGAAATCCAAAAAAAGTCTTAAGTTTAGTTAATAGTAATGTATAAATGTTGGCTTTTTAATTTTGAAAAATATACTATGGTAGTATAAGATGTTAGCAATAGGAAAAACTGGGAGAGAGGTAAAGGGAACTCTGTTTGTATCTTTTCTGCAGATTTGAAATTATTTGAAAATAAAAAAGGTCATTTTTAAAAAATGGAGTAATACTGTATTGTATTATATCACAGAAGAAGAAGACCTTTTAAAAGGTCTTTTAAATCTCTACCCTCTATATACTATTCACTAATTGAAAGGACAATTATGAGAAAAGAAAATAGGCCCATCTCCCTTATGTATACAGAAGCAAAAATCATACACAAAATGTTAGACAATCAAATGTAGAGTGTGTGAGTGAATGTGTGTGTGTGTGTGTGTGTGTGTGTGTGTGTGTGTGAATTCCTACCAAGTTGTTTTACTCCAGAAATGCAAGGGGAGTTAACATTCAAATATCAATAAATGTCATGCACCACATCAATAAAATAAAGGAGAAAATGTATATGATCATATCAGTATAGTCAGATAAAGCATTTGATAAAATTCAATAATTATGTATGATTAAAAACTCATAGCAAAGGGAAACTACAAAAAACTTTAGAGCCACCATCCTATTTATAGTGAAATGTGGAGAATGTCCACTGTAAGATTAGGAACAAAATAAGAATGCCAACTCTTACCTTTTCTATTCAACCTGTTAGTAAAAGTATTAAATGGCATTAGCAGTAAGGCAGGAAAAAGAAATCAGAAATATAAGGCTAAGAAAGGAAGAAATAATACTGTCACTTTCCATATTTGATATAATTAAGGATACAGAAAATCCAAAACCATCTACAGATAACTTATCAGAATATCAGTTAGTTTTTAGAAGAGTTGCCAGATAAGAGATCAAACATTAAAAAATTCCACTAACATTTTTCTGTGTCTGAAAAGTTATAAAATTAAAAACTAAAAAATATGCCATCTACATTATCATCAAAACATCATATACCTAATAATAAGTGTAATAAAAAATGTAAGAACGCTGAACAGAAAACTATTAATATATCATAGAGAGAAATTAAAGGTGATCTAAATAGGATTTCTACTTTGAGGCAGGATGTATAGGCATACCTCACTTTATTGCACTTCACTTTATTGTACCTTGCAGATAATGCTTTTCTTTTTCTTTTTTTTTTTTTTTTTTTTTTTTTTACAAATTAAAGGTTTGTGGCAACCCTGTGTCAAGCAGGTCTACTGGTGGTGCCATTTTCCAACAGCATTTGCTCACTTCGTGTCTCTATGTCACGTTTTGGTAAGTCTCACAATATTTCAAACTTTTTCACTATTATATTTGTTACATGATCTGTGATCAGTGATCTTTGATGTTACTATTGCAAAAAGATTACAGCTTGCTGAAGGCTCAGATGATGGGTAGCATTCTTAAAGTCTACTTTCAAATTAAGATATGTACTTTTTTTAGACATAATGCTATTGCACACTTAATAGACTACAGTATAGCATAAACATAACTTTTACATGCACTGGGAAACCAAACAACTCGTGTGACTTGCTTTCTTAGGATATTCTCCTTATTGTGGTGTCTGGGACCAAAGCCATATCTCCATAATAATATGCCTGCACTAGGTAGGCACAGGCCATCACTCCTGCTGCAACGAGCAAACACACTTGAATAAATGATCATCGAGCTAAGGAAGCAATCAAGAAACAATATCAACTAATATTCTAGAGAGGGACATTTAGAGATTTGGAAAAGGGGATTGGTGTAGGGAGACATACTCCACTGGAAAAGAGAAATCACCATACCTTTTGATGAACTCATTTGCTGGCATGATGGAGTGAAATCTAGCAGAGTGTCAAGCCGATTTCCCCCACAGGACATTTCCTTAGTGTCAGGGTGGTATAGGATGATGGGGGACTGAGCCAAGAAAGCAGAGTGAAATTTCCTGCACAGTCATGGCACTAACAAACCAAATCCCGCTAGATAAAGGGGCCTGTGACAATCATTAGGTCTCCTCTTCAAGACATTTGCCAGTTTTTGAACCTATATAAAGCAGGAAGCTAAATACCTAATGCCTGAGGGAGAGAACTTTCCAAAGTGAGGAATTAGAGACCTACCAGACTCACAGTAAAAACCCAGAAGTGCCATCCCCAAGAAGGGGGCTGAGTCAGAAAAAGTGAAATCATCTGCAATGTTTCAGTGTTTATGAGACAAATTTTCATTGAGGAAGTGTAATGGCAACAAATACATAGCTGGTCTCTCCTTACATTTGCCATACTCTGAAGCTGTGAGAACTGAGAGCCTAAAGAGCTGAATTCAAACATCTGAAAGACTGAAGTCAATAACTGACTGTATTTATTGAAGAATCAAAGACCTGTCAGGCTCACAGCAAAAACCCAGGGAGGCCACAAATTAGGAAAAATCATAGGTAGGATGAGACAACTAAAGCTCCAACCCAGTTCTGACCTAGTAAAATTCCTGAAATGACTGAAATGATCAGCCACTCTGATTAACAGAGAAAGGGGTAAATCTTCTCTGGTGCAAAGTAATAGCATCTTCAGTCTCTATGAATTTTTTATTCACCATGTCCAGCACACAATCAAAAATTATGAAATTCCTGAAGCATGAAAAAGTGACTAAAAATTAAGACAAAAAACAAAAAACAAACCAAGAAAAATTGATTTAGAGGGAATTCAGATTCTGGAGTTAGCACAGAACTTTAAAATGACTATATTGAGAGTAAAAGATGGGGATTAATAGATTAAAATATGGAGACTCTCAACAGAAAATTGGAATCAAATTAAGAAAATCAAATACAGATAAATGAAAAATAAGAAAACTGATCCCCAGCAGACCTTAGGGAATACTAGAAGAAATTTTTTTAGGCTGAAGTAAAATGGCCCAACATAGAACAGAGCTGGGCTCTCGGTCCCATATTGAACTCGAGTTGGAAGAGGCGAGTCCGGTCTCAAAACGGAGGTAAAACCGCCGCCCGGTCGCCCCCAGCCCGACTCCGGCCGTCGCCGTCGCCGCCGCCGCCGCCACCGCTGCCGCCGGGGAGAGGAGGGCCATGATCCAAAGGAACCAGAACAGTTGAGAAAACTGTTTATTGGTGGTCTGAGCTTTGAAACTACAGACGATAGCTTAAGAGAACATTTTGAGAAATGGGGCACACTTACAGATTGTGTGGTGATGAGAGACTCCCAAACAAAACGTTCCAGGGGCTTTGGTTTTGTGACTTACTCTTGGGTTGAAGAGGTGGATGCAGCAATGTGTGCGTGACCACACAAGGTTGATGGGCGTGTAGTGGAACCAAAGAGAGCTGTTTCTAGAGAGGATTCTGTAAAGCCTGGTGCCCATCTCACAGTGAAGAAAATTTTTGTTGGTGGTATTAAAGAAGATACAGAAGAATGTAATTTGAGAGACTACTTTGAAAAGTATGGCAAGATTGAAACCATAGAAGTTATGGAAGACAGGCAGAGTGGAAAAAAGAGGATTTGCTTTTGTAACTTTTGATGATCATGATACCGTTGATAAAATTGTTGTTCAGAAATACCACACTATTAATGGGCATCATTGTGAAGTGAAAAAGGCCCTTTCTAAACAAGAAATGCAATCTGCTGGATCACAAAGAGGTCGTGGAGGTGGATCTGGCAACTTTATGGGTCGTGGAGGAAACTTTGGAGGTGGTGGAGGTAACTTTGGCCGTGGTGGAAACTTTGGTGGAAGAGGAGGCTATGGTGGTGGAGGTGGTGGCAGCAGAGGTAGTTATGGAGGAGGTGATGGTGGATATAACGGATTTGGAGGCGACGGTGGTAACTATGGCGGTGGTCCTGGTTACAGTACTAGAGGAGGCTATGGTGGTGGTGGACCAGGATATGGAAACCAAGATGGTGGATATAGTGGCGGTGGTGGAGGATGTGATGGTTACAATTAAGGAGGAAATTTTGGAGGTAACTATGGTGGTGGTGGGAGCTATAATGATTTTGGAAATTATAGTGGCCAACAGCAATCAAATTATGGACCCATGAAGGGAGGCAGTTTTGGTGGAAGAAGCTCGGGAAGTCCCTATGGTGGTGGTTATGGATCTGGTGGTGGAAGTGGTGGATATGGTAGCAGAAGGTTCTCAAAACTCAGAAGAAAAGGGCTACAGTTCTTAGCAGGAGAGAGAGCGAGGAGTTGTCAGGAAAGCTGCAGGTTACTTTGAGACAGTCGTCCCAAATGCATTAGAGGAACTGTAAAAATCTGCCACAGAAGGAACGATGATTCATAGTCAGAAAAGTTACTGCAGCTTAAACAGGAAACCCTTCTTGTTCAGGACTGTCCTAGCCACAGTTTGCAAAAAGTGCAGCTATTGATTAATGCAAAGGAGTGTCAATTAGATGTACATTCCTGAGGTCTTTTATCTGTTGTAGCTTTGTCTTTTTCTTTTTCTTTTCATTACATAAGGTCTATTGCCCTGTAAATTGTGGTAGTGGTACCAGGAATAAAAAATTAAGGAATTTTTAACTTTTCAATATTTGTGTAGTTCAGTTTTTCTACATTTTAGTACAGAAACTTTAACAAAATGCAGTTTTGAAGGTGTTTCCTTGTGAGTTAACAAGTAAAGAAGATCATTGTTAATTAATATTTTGTATGAATTTTGCTAAAGTTAACTGTAAAGAAACACCTGCTGACTTGCAGTTTAAGGGGATCTATTCTCCCCATTTCCAAACCATGAAATGAATGGGCTCTGACATGTGGAGAGAATAGATATTTGTATGTTTGCAATGTGTGTTTTAGATAATAGAATTGGGTATTTAAATTAGCATATCTGTGAATTTAATAGCATTAAGATTTACTTCAAATGAAAAAATCTCAAAATTCAAAAAAAAAAAAAAGAACAGAGCTGGGAGCTCGATTGGCGCTGCCTGCGGGGGAGGAGCGCCGCCGCCGCCGCGAGCTGGGTGCTGGATTGGCGCTGCCTGCGGGGGAGGAGCGCCGCCGCCGCCGCCGCGAGCTGGGAGCTGGATTGGCGCTGCCTGCGGGGGAGGAGCGCCGCCGCCGCCGCGAGCTGGGTGCTGGATTGGCGCTGCCTGCGGGGGAGGAGCGCCGCCGCCGCCGCGAGCTGGGAGCTCGATTGGCGCTGCCTGCGGGGGAGGAGCGCCGCCGCCGCCGCCGCGAACTGGGAGCTCGATTGGCGCTGCCTGCGGGGGAGAAGCGCCGCCGCCGCCGCCGCCGCGAGCTGGGAGCTCGATTGGCGCTGCCTGCGGGGGAGGAGCGCCGCCGCCGCCGCGAGCTGGGAGCTCGGTTGGCGCTGCCTGCGGCGGAGGAGCGCCGCCGCCGCCGCCGCCGCGAGCTGGGAGTTGGATTGGCGCTGCCTGCGGGGGAGGAGCGCCGCCGCCGCCGCCGCCGTCGCCGCCGCCGTCGCAGTCGTCGTGAGTGAGGAAGCGCGTCTGTCGCGCGTGCTGAGGGCCCTCGCCGATGCCTGGGCTTACCCGCCGCCCCGCCAGCTCCGCTCGTTTCCCGTCCCCCGCGGCCCGGCGCGGGGCAGGCCTGCCGGGGCCATGGAGGACGAGGTGGTCCGCATTGCCAAGAAGATGAACAAGATGGTGCCGAAGAAGAACGCGGTGAGCGCGGCGGGCGGCGCGGGCCGGAGGGAGGCCGGGCGGCGGGCGGGGGCCAGTCGGCCGGCGGGGGCCAGTCAGCCTAAGGGGGCTCCCGGCCCGCGGTGAGCGCGGCGGGTGCCGCGTGACGGCGGCGAGGCCCGCGCTCTGGGGAGGGGTTCCTGGGGAGGGGGGAGCTTCGTGTCCCGCGGCCGCGTCCCGGGCAGGGGTTCTGGGGGGCGTCCTGTCCCGCAGCTGCGTCCCGGGCACGGGTTCTGGGGGGCGTCCTGTCCCGCGGCCGCGTCCCGGGGAGGGGGTGCTGGGGGGGTCTCGGGGAGGGCGTCCGGTCCCGCGGCCATCGGCGCTGGGAGCCGCCCTGGGCGCCCGAGGCCCCTCATGATTAGCGCAGCCCGATAAACTCCATCGAGGCGTCCTCCTCATTATTTTAAATGTGACGGTGGTAAAGCCTCGTTGGTTTAGCTGAAGAGTGCAGAGAGCCCTCCCTGTTGGAAAGAATTCGTTGTCTTTCCCGGGCTCATTGGCCAGCAGCGAGAAGACAACATCAGACAGAGGTTTGTGATCAGTTTTAGACATGAAAGTGTTCAAGCAAAACGTGAATTTCCTGGATCTTATTTTTGAGGAAGGCTGAACATTCCCTTGATTGTCTCAACTCCCCTGCATGTTTGCTTAGCAATTAAAAAAGGTGAACTATGCCAGTGTACTTGGCAAGTTGCTAAACTTTTTTGAAAAAGTGGATCTTGTTAGGCCGCGGAGTGCGGGGAGCTGTGTTTAAGGCACTGCCGCCGACGAGGCTGTGCTGCCGGCTGGATTTGGACACATGTCGTTGCTGGTCCTCTCAGTGGTTTACGGTTGCTACCGGTGGCGTTTTCTGTTACTGATAACGTGTGCACGTGAACGTGTTCTCTTGTGGTTTGTATGAGGTGCTCCAATTTCTGCACTTCTATCCACCTGTGTGGGCCACTCTCAGTCCCTTGCTTCCAAGTCGTCTATATTTTCAGCTAAACTTCTGAAATTCTAAGCCAAACGAATGTGAAGGAGAGAAGGGCTGCTCTGATTTGCACAGCACTTTGGAGTTACAAAGCATTTGTGCAGAATTCTTTGGGGACTCACTGTGTTGCATTCATTTTACAGAATAAGAAACTGAGTCAGACCAAGCAGTTCACCTCCTTAAATGAAGTGTGCGTTGTGGATTAAGCCAGGACCCGAGTTTTCTGCTGGGCAGCACGCAGAAGTAGTGTTAAACACCGAATTCTTAGGACTTCAGACTTGCTGTGCGCCTATTTTCCTTTAACAGGTGCATTGCCCGGCGTGTAATTTCATACCCTGTTCGTCTTTGCAATTTTGGCTTTTTCAAGTATTTCCTGTTTGTTTTCTGTTCCAGACGTTGCCTGTGCCATTTATGTTTTCTGTTGATACAGGCCTTTCATTCCTGACTGCAAGTGATGAGTTCTGTATATTTGATTGGCTGAACGTTTCTGTTATTCTGTTGAAACTGGCAAGTTTTTTTTCTTTGCCTAGAGAACCCTAGACTCCCCTAGTAGAAGCTGGCTCCTAGGGAAAAAGGCCGTTTCTTGGGTAATTTTTTTCTCGAACTCAGGCTATAAAATGTGTACCTTTTAATCATCTAGTGCACTAGGTGTTTTTGTTTGTTTCCTTTCCTTGAAATAGACGTTTCCTAGAAATGAGGAATTCCTTAGTGAGCAAGTATGGAGAAGACCAGTTTGTATTTATCTGCAGTTCTCAAATTATAAACACATAATGCGTCAGCAGGAGAATGAGGATAAGCTCCACAGATAATCCTCAAGTCTCACTTTTCTTTTCAAATCTTATATTTCTAGTAGTACAGAACTTTACCAATATAAAAACTTGCCCCCACCCCCCCAAAAAAAAGAACACAACTGCAGGAAAGAACAAAGAGCACTTAAAGTGTGTGTGTGTTTACTATATACATGTACATATACCCAGGTACATACACCTTTATATTTATATGTTATTTTGTAAATAAATGACAATAATAATGTCTTGTGGAGATGTAGAACAGAAGTATACAACAAAAGCACAAACAGCAGGAGGGGGCAAATGGAGTTAAACTGTTAAACCTCCATGGGATGGTTCCATGGAGGAGGCAGAGAGGGGGATGGGATCCTCGAAGAGCTGCTGAAGACCTTGCATTTTTTGCAGATCTCTTTAGAATGCTACTTGCATATTGTGCTCTCACTGAATGCACCTGGCTGAGCTATGGCACATTAGCACGGTAAACATTTGTCAGATTTGCCCTAGTCAGAAAATTTCTATACCTGCCATCCTGCTTGTCACTTAAAATAATTTTTTTTTTTTAAAGCTGTCTATGATATAGGGATGATGGGTGAAGAAGGTAGGCTGCAGGGTAGTATGTAGTACGTATGATCCCATTTTGATACAGTAAACAGAAAGTATTAAATGCATGCCTGTTTGTATGAGCAGTGAGTTTGCATGGTGATCTCAAGAGGGAGGGAATGGGACGGGTAGAGAAAGAGGTTGACCACAGACTATTGTTTTACTTGTTACAAGAGGCATGTGTTGCCTTCATTTCTGATTAAACTTTTTGTTTACAGATTATTGTAGGTTTACATGCAGTTGTAAGAAATAATAGTGAGATAGCTGCTGTGTGTCCTTTACCCAGTTTTCCCCAATGGTAACATCTTACAGAACCATAGTATACTGTCACAACCTGGGTATTGCCATTGACACAGTCCAGATATAGAACATTTCCATCCCACAGGATCTCTCCTGATGCCATTTTATAGCCACTGCTGCTCCCCCACTCCCCACCAAATCATAATGATCTGATAGTGCAGTGGATAAAGTTGCAATAAAGTTTTTGTGCAGATGATCAAGGGAAAATACCCCCTGGGGAAGATGGCCCATCTCCCACTCCCCCGGCCCTATCTGTCCCTGGCAACCTGTCATTTCAAGAATGTTACGTGGGACTTCCCTGGTGGCGCAGCGGTTAAGAATCTGCCTGCCATTGCAGGGGACATGGGTTCGATCCCTTGTCCGGGAAGATCCCACATGCCGCGGAGCAACTAAGCCCATGCGCCACAACGACTGAGCCTGCGCTCTAGAGCCCGGAAGCCACAACTACTGAGCCCACGTGCCACAAGTACTGAAGCCCGCGTGCCTAGAGCCCGTGCTCTGCAACAAGAGAAGCCACCGCAGCGAGAAGCCCGCACGCTGCAACAAAGAGTAGCCCCCGCTCGCCGCAACTAGAGAAAGCCCACACGCAGCAACGAAGACCCAACGCAGCCAAAAATAAAATAAATTAACTAATTAATTTAAAAAAAAGAATGTTATGTGAGTAAAATCATATAGTGTGTAACCTTTCTTTTTTTCTTAAGTAAAAAAAATTTTTTTTGGCTGCGCTGCCGGTTGTGCGATCTTAGTTCCCTGACCAAGGATTGAACCCAGCCCAGGTAGTGAAAGTGCTGAGTGCTAAACACTGGACCGCCAGGGAATTCCCAGTATGTAACCTTTTGGATTGGCCTTTTTCAATCAATGTAATTCCCTGGAGAGTCATCCAAATTGCATGAATCAATAGTGCTCCTTTTTTTTAAAAAAAAATATTTATTTATTTATTTATTTATTTGGCTGTGCGGGTCTTTAGTTGCAGCATGTGGGATCTAGTTCCCTGACCAGGGATGTAACCTGGGCCCCCTGCATTGAGAGTGCAGAGTCTTAACCGCTGGAACACCAGAGAGGTCCCAGTGCCGCTTTCTTTTTAACTGCTGAGTAGTATTCCGTGGTTTGGCTATACTTCAGTTTGTTTAATCACTTGCCCATTGACGAACATCTGAGTTTTTTCCCATTTCTTGACTATTACTGATAGAGATGCTGTGGACATTTCTGTACCTTTTTTTGTGCGAACATGCGTTCTCTGGGATAAATGCCGTATGGTATGTGTTGCTTTTTTTTGTTTCTTTTGGCTACGCTGTGCCACATGTGGGATCTTGGTTCCCCAATCAGGGATCGAGCCCGTGCCCCCTGCATTGGGAGCTTGGAGTCTTAACCACTTGACTGCCAGGGAAATTCCTGTATTGCTCCCCCCGCCCCACTTGATTGATTGATTGATTGATTGATTGGTTGATTGGCTGTATTGGGTCTTAGTTGCGGCACGCGGGACCTTCGTTAAGGCATGTGGGATCTTTTTTGTCGTTGTGGCGCACGGGCTCTTCGTTGCAGCATGAGAACTTCTCTCTAGTTGTGGCGTGCGGGTTTTCTCTCTCTAGTTGTGGCACGTGGGCTCTGTAGTTGTGGCGTGCAGGCTCCAGAGCGCGTGGGCTCTGTAGTTTGCTGCACGTGGGCTACCTCATTGAGGTGTGCGAGCTCAGTAGTTTGGCGCGAGGGCGTAGTTGCCCCGCGGCATGTGGGATCTTAGTTCCCCGACTGGGAATCGAACCCGCGTCCCCTGCATTGCAGGACGGATTCTTTACCACTGAACCACCAGGGAAGTCCCTGTATTGCTTTTTTAAATTAAAAAAAAAAAAGGAAAAGCAATTAGAGGTAAAACAACTAATTATATGATTGCCTTTCAAAGTACATATTCAAACCCTACATTCTTGGTGTACATAAGTTATTTATGTTGATTTCTGGTGTTTAGCTCTAGCAACAAGGCAATAATAATAACGCTGTAGTTTTCCTTGTTTCTTTCAACTGATGATCTGGGTATTTATTACAAATAATAATTAACACTCACAAGCTACCAGGAGGCAAGTAATGGTTAGCGCTGGTGTGGTTAACTCCTTTATAGATAGGGAGGTTGAGGCATGGGTATTGTGGAATTTGCCATGTTGAGGCATGGGTATTGTGGAATTTGCCTTAGGTTATAGCACTGTGTTCTGACTCAGATTCATTCAGATTTATTCCTTCTCTTTCTGTCTCCTGAATTAACGCTTTGTAATTTTGACCTAGGTGTGAGGACACGAAAAGGGTTTTTTTCTGTATCTGAGGTTTAGTGCTTGTTTTATAGAAGCAATATAGTATAGTGGTTAGAGTATGCACTTCAGCATCTACTTTTCTTTTTCTTCATAAGTCTTTAATGAATTTGTTACAATATTGCTTCTGTTTTATGTTTTGCACATGCCGGAAAGGTAATAGGCCTTGGCCCCTGGGCCTGGGCTTCGTCTCTTGTGCTGTCTCCTGTCCCTGTTGCCCCCGCGCGCTGGCCCGTCCGCGCTGTGCCAGGGGGTATTGGTCGTCTCGCGGCTCAGTTCACAGTAGCTGAAAGGGACAATGTGTGATGTTCTGATTTCTGCCCATCGTTTTCAAAGGGAGGCTCTGGCCATTGCTCCTCGGGTAAAATGCAGAGGGAGTGTTTTTTAAGATGGGACTGTCAGTGTTGGGGACACTCCTTAATTAACAAAACGAAATCCCCTACAGTTCCTCCAGCTGTGTTGTTTTGGCACAGAAAATGTGAGTAATAGGAACTGGAGCTAAGTTGGAGTGAAAAAACGCACCGGTCCTGCCGAATTTTCCATCGAAACAGTTGATTTGTGTTGTCTCTAGGAATTCTGAAGGGCGTACCGTTGCTTCCTAACCGGAGTCATTTGAGAGATCTACCTCTGTACGTTCAAATGATTAATTTTGAGACTTTGCTTATGTGTGCAGTAAACCCTTGAATTCCCTAAGACCTTCCTTTCCTCCATCTCATACCCCATTAAGCCCGCTTCAGTTTATCTCCTGAATTTCTTTGAAATCTGTCAGCTCTTCCTCAACATCCTAATACTGAACTTGCCTGTCTGTTGCGATTAGGTCCTAACTAGTGTCCATATATCTTGTTTCCTTCCAATCCATTCTTCACACAGGAAACCTTCAAAGCAAGTTGGAACATTGCTCGTAAACATCGCTCACAAACATTGTTTTGAGAATAGAAAACACAGTGTTGGCCTTTAGGACTCTGCGTGGTCTAGAATCCTCTCTGCTTCTCTAGCCCCGTCTTGTGCCACTTGTGCCCTCACTTTCTATGCTTCAGATACACTGAATTAACCTTAGTTCTCACTCATCTGACAGAAGTCAGTTCAGATATTATTTTTCACTGTGATTCCTAGCATTAAGGAATTTGATTATCAGGTTTTGTATGAGGACTAAAACTAAACTGGGAAGTGGAAGAATTGAGTTTCAACTGTTTCAGTCAACACGCATGTATTAATGATACCTAAGTATTGAAGACCGGGCTAGGTTTCATGAGGGATCCAGAAGTTCTGGCCATCTCTGGTTTTGGATATCCCTTATTTGTTGAGACCTTTGCGTTGTTTGGTTGCCTTTTGTCTGTTTTCCAGATGGGAAAACAGGAACAAGGGAAGTATAGGTTATTACTAGGTGGGGTTGAACAAGTGGAGCAGCAAACTGCAAAGCAGAAAGAAGAGGGACGTACTCTAGAGGGATATGATTTCCATTTTCAAGGCGCCTGCATCCTGTGCAGGGAGACAGCCTAACATAAAATGTGCCTAACAACAAATATATTGACTTCTTACTAAAAATCTCTAGTTCATATAACCAAGGGGTTTATAACTTCTCCTTTAAAAGTGATATTCCTGGGACTTCCCTGGTGGTCCAGTGGTGAAGACTCTGCGCTTCCAATGCAGCAGGCGTGGGTTCAATCCCTGGCTGGGGAGCTAAGATCCCACATGCTGCGCAACCAAAGAAATTTTTTTCAAAAGTTATATTCCTGTATTATTGAATTTAGTGGTTTAGATTTTGTTTTAATGTTAAGAAGATTACAGTTTATTTACCAGGAACAAACAAAACATAATGTAAAAATAGTTTCCCAGAAACGATATCCATCATTCTCTTCTTCCCTTTCTCCCGGAGACTGGTGTTTCATCTTGACAAGTTCTCTGTCAGTCCATAGGAAAGCTGTCTGGCTTCGAGGTTGCAATCCCAGGGAATTTTTCATCACCAGGGAAGTCTCCATCACTACAGAGGAATCAAGGGAGAAGTCAGTCCCTGGTAAGTGAGATGCTCCCCCTAAACACCAACACAGCAGTCATGTACCTTTTAAGGGGTTCAGGGGCAAGATGGGCAAGGCATTTCTGCTAACTCTTCTTAAGGATCATGGACAGTGCCCTATGCTACGAGGTAAGCGGTGACTGTTGTAATTCTTACTGGTGATCATTTCATGTCACTGATTCTCGGCTTTCTTTGTATTTCATAGGACTGTTGTAAGTCCAATACAAAATGAGTCTTATTTTTAAAAAACTGAAATGTTTTACAAAGCCTAGCATTCTCATATAGAGTCCTTTCAATTCTCCCCACTTTCCTGAGAGGCTAAGAACACTTCACACCATGAACTAGGAGAGGGGGTAGAGCCCTTTCTGATGAAATATATCAACAAAGACAGAGTCTTAGCCTGCTTGCTCTCTGGACAGGCTCTCGGACCACAAGGTCTTAAATCCTGGTATAAATTAAGGAAGTGAGGACAGTTCAACTGGCACTCTCATAACAAGAGTTCTGAAACACCTTCCAAAGAGACTATAGCAGTAGATGAGGGAAGGGAGTGCTACAGTGTGGTAGTACAGGGGGAATGATCGGCTACAGCAGTGAAAAATGTGGTACCTATTGGTGTGCTCTCGGGGTTCTTGTACATGTAGCATAGATGACCTTTACAGTGGCCCTCCCACCTTCCCTCCTGCATTAGGTGTTCTTTTTTTTAAAAAATTTATGTTTATTTATTTATTTCTTGTTTGAACTTATTTATTGTACGTATTTATTTTTTTGGCTGCACTGGGTCTTCATTGTTGTGCACGGGCTTTCTCTAGTTGGCGGCTAGCAGGGGCTACTCTTGGTTGTGGTGTGCGGGCTTCTCATCGCGGTGGCTTCTCTTGTAGCGGAGAATGGGCTGTAGGCACGTGGGCTTCGGTAGTTGAGGCTCACGGGCTCTAGAATGCAGGCTCAGTAGTTGTGGCATATGCGCTTAGTTGCTGCACGGCATGTGGGATCTTCCCAGACCAGGGCTCGAACCCGTGTCCCCTGCATTGGCAGGCGCCACCAGGGAAGCCCTAGGTGTTCTTATATAGAGTCTAAAAACAGAGAGCACTGAGAGAAGGTAGTGGTTATTAAAGGCTCAGGATCTAAATTCTACCTGTCTCTACACCACTTCCCAGCTGTCAATTTGACCCCATTTTTGAACGCTGACCTCATTCTTCAACTTTCTCTGCCGTTTGTATACTCACCTTGAAAACTTGTTTCTGTGATGCGTTGAGCAGACACAGGGTGGCAGATTGCAGAGGTGGAAGCTGCTGGTCGGATATTTGTGGGCTGAATCTCCTTCAGTCCCATTCCCATTTCTGGTTGCACAGAGGCCCTACTTCCTGTGTGTGACGCAGAGCCATAGGATTGCGGGCAGGAGCCAAGTTCTCCATACAGTCAAGACCCCAGTGTGCCTTGGTTATAGTAATATACCTGGCTTCCTTCCTGGCAGGGAAGTGACAGGCGGCTATGCCCCTGATTTGTTCGTGGGCCTCCTGATCCAGCAGTTCCCTTGGCTCTGCCCCTGTCGTCAGCTGCCCCTAGGATAGCTGTGAGCCCTAGCCACTTCTCTGGTAGATTTCCCTATTCCCCCACTATAATCACACCTGAATAAGGCAACTCAAACCTTTCAGAGATGTGTCCTGAACCTCTTGTTTTTTGAAATACCTATCTGGTGGTTGTGAGACTTAAGGCCAACGTCCCCAAGAGACTTTTTCTATTTCTCCTAGTAAACCTAGACTCATCTTCTGTCACCTTCAGCTCTACTCAAATTGTGTTCTTTCAACCCAGACCTCTGACCCTGCTTTTTACTTCTGCCATTTCATCCTCACTCCTGCTTCCTTTCCTAAATCCATACCTCTCTGTTGCCCTTCCTAGCCCTGGGCCAAGTTCCTTCCTCTTTCCTCAGTTTTTACCCCTTTCCTTCATTCTCCCATCCAACTTTCAGTCCTTCCTTTCTCACGCCCCAGTTAGCAGCATCTCAAAATTCTTAAGGTTTATTACTCATCTATTCATTGTATTCCATTTACTTATTCAGTTCTATACCTATCTTACCTATGTATGGAAGAACAGCTGGTAGCCAAGGTGGCACCAAGAATCCTAGCAGCTCTCACTTGACGTATCCGTAGTAGTCAGCAATTTCCATTTGTTTTTCCCTCTCGGTGAGAAATGGCAGCTTCCCCGAAGAGGTGTATCTGGCAGCATTCTCCCGTTGTTGTTGAGCCCGCCTCTTCATGGCCTCTCGCTCTGGCCTCTGCTCTTGTTCGATGGGCTTTGACATGACTGGCTCAGGCACATTGGGTTCCCTCCATGGAACTTGTTGCTTGCTGAAGTCTTGGAGTAGAAATTGGGTTTGGAGCTTGGGTGGGGACTGGCGCTTAGTCCCAGCAGGGGGAACAGGCTCGCGCTGGAGAGAAGCGCCAGATGAAGTTTGGTAGGGTGCAGGCCTAGGAGCAGCGGACTGAGGGACACGGGGCTGGGTATGGTTGGTCCAAGCCGGTTGGGTTGGGTTGGTCACAGTTGGCTGAGCTGGTTTGGCGGGACCTGGCAAAGAGGCAGGAGCTGGCTGGGATGAATTGACTGCAGCAGGTTGAGCTGAGTCAGTAGAACCAGGCTGGGCACGGTAAGCCCCAGCAGGCCGATGTGAGGCCAGAGACTGTGGCCTCCGAGGAGCGGGTCGAGCTTGAGGCTTGTCCCAGGCAGAAAAAGGCAGAGGTATCAACTTGACCTTCCCAGGAGGAGGCCGCTCATACTGGGATGGAGATGGACACTCTGTTTCAGCACTGCTGTCTGGTTTCTGGGCTTGGACCTGCGTTTTCTCAGGACTCTTCCCCTCACGTGGGGTATGCCGCCATGGCTGGATAGCTGGGGGTGGCTGGGGGTCTTTGGGGTTGCTTGAATTTCCCAAGAGCCGACAGGAAGAGAGCCCAGTTTTCGTCTCATTCTTCCCCAGCGCATGAAGAACCTTCACAGACTCCAGCATGCGCACGCCAAGGGAGGTTCGAGGCTTTTGCAAGCTCTCTTGGAGAAGCTCAGTTTGGTGTTCCTTTCGCTTCGTGTTGGGGATTGCTGGCTTCTCTTCTGCCTTGACTTTGTTCCCTGACTGCTTGTTCTCTTCAGCCTTGTTTCTTCCTCTGGTCCTTTTGGTCTTTTCCTGCCCGTGGCTCTTAGTTTTGCTGACCTTTCTGGATGCAGCTTTCTGAGGTTTGCCTGGCGAGTGCTTGGCCGTGTTCACAGGAGCCCTGTCACTGACTGCAGCATTGCATAGAACCACTTCTCCCCCTAACAGGCACTCTGGATTCTTTGGCTGGCTTTTGGCCTTGGGAGCACCACTGATAGGCTCAGAGGCTTTCTGTTTGTTCTTCCTGGGTTGATCAGAGGGAACCTTTATGACACTTGGCTTTTCCTGCACCTGATTCACCTTAATGGCTCTGGTGTCTTTAGCTTTGATCACGTTGGGACCTTGGGATTGATCAAGCTCTTTCAAAGAATTAAAGAGCTGGGGAAGGTGAATATCCTCTGCCAGTGTAGTCATGTCTGCAAAACCACTGCTAGGTTCAATCCCATTTTCAAGTGTCCCTAGGTCCTGACGACTCCAGCTGTTCTCTCTCATATCAGCATTTTCAGAACCAGGCTGCTCCTCCTGGCTGAGGGGATCGGTGCAGGCCAGCAGCTGGTGAATATCAGGGATTCCTAAAGGGGGTAGTGGAGGATCTTGGTTCTCTATTGGGATCTGGTAGGCATCCAGAGGCTTTGAAAGCTTGGTTTTGATATCATCCACGTTCTTACTCTCTGTTTGTCCCTGGCTTGGAGCTGGAGGCAGGGCCAGGAGACGACTGGCACTCTGGACTGGAGCTGTCACTGAAATGTCCCCAAGTTCAGACGGTGGGTTACTCTCAAGTATGTGACTGTTTCTGGTACTGCAGGACTTGGGGTGTTCTTGAGTTTGTGTCACACAAAACGTCTGGCTTGGAGGTTGCAATCCCAGGGAATTTTTCATTACCAGGGAAGTCTCCATCACTACAAAGGGATCAAGGGAGAAGTCAGTCCCTGGTAAGTGAGATGCTCCCCCTAAACACCAACACAGCAGTCATGTACCTTTCAAGGGGTTCAGGGGCAAGATGGGCAAGGCATTTCTACTAACTCTTCTTAAGGATCATGGACAGTGCCCTATGCTACGAGGTAAGCGGTGACTGTTGTAATTCTTACTGGTGATCATTTCATGTCACTGATTCTTGGCTTTCTTTGTATTTCATAGGACTGTTATAAGTCCAATACAAAATGAGTCTTATTTTTAAAACACACTGAAATGTTTTACAAAGCCTAGCATTCTCATATAGAGTCCCTTCAATTCTCCCCACTTTCCTGAGAGGCTAAGAACACTTCACACCATGAACTAGGAGACGGGGTAGAGCGCTTTCTGATGAAATGTATAAACAAAGACAGAGTCTTAGCCTGCTTGCTCTCTGGACAGGATCTCGGACCACAAGGTCTTAAATCCTGGTATAAATTAAGGAAGTGAGGACAGTTCAACTGGCACTCTCATAACAAGAGTTCTGAAACACCTTCCAAAGAGACTGTAGCAGTAGATGAGGGAAGGGAGTGCTACAGTGTGGTAGTACAGGGGGAATGATCGGCTACAGCAGTGAAAAATGTGGTACCTATTGGTGTGCTCTCGGGGTTCTTGTACATGTAGCATAGATGACCTTTACAATGTCCCTCCCACCTTCCCACCTGCATTAGGTGTTTTTTTTTTTTTTTTAATTTATGTTTATTTATTTATTGTTTGAACTTATTTATTGTACGTAGTTATTTTTTTGGCTGCACTGGGTCTTCATTGCTGTGCACGGGCTTTCTCTAGTTGGCGGCTAGCGGGGGCTGCTCTTGGTTGCGGTGTGCGGGCTTCTCATTGCGGTGGCGTCTGTTGCTGCGGAGCATGCGCTCTAGGCGCGTGGGCTTCGGTAGTCGTGGCTCACGGGCTCTAGAATGCAGGCTCAGTAGTTGTGGCACATGGGCTTAGTTGCTCCACGGCATGTGGGATCTTCCCAGACCAGGGCTCGAACCCGTGTCCCCCGCATTGCATTGGCAGGCGGATTCTTCACCACGGCGCCACCAGGGAAGCCCTAGGTGTTCTTCTATAGAGTCTCAAAACAGAGGGCACTGAGCGAAGGTAGTGGTTATTAAAGGCTCAGGATCTAAATTCTGCCTGTCTCTACACCACTTCCCAGCTGTCGATTTGACCCCATTTTTGAATGCCGACCTCATTCTTCAACTTTCTCTGCCGTTTGTATACTCATCTTGAAAACTTGTTTCTGTGATGCGTTGAGCAGACACAGGGTGACAGATTGCAGAGGTGGAAGCTGGTGGTCGGATATTTGTGGGCTGAATCTCCTTTAGTCCCATTCCCATTTCTGGTTGCACAGAGGCCCTACTTCCTGTGTGTGACACAGAGCCATAGGATTTCAGGCAGGAGCCAAGTTCTCCATACAGTAAAGACCCCAGTGTGCCTTGGTTATAGTAATCTACTTGGCTTCCTTCCTGGTAGGGAAGTGACAGGCGGCTATGCCCCTGATTTGGAATCTGAGATGGTGTTCCCTGAGCAAGGCTGGCAGAAAGCGATGGATATAGAGGGACCATGTTATTGGCGTCTGAAGTTTTATCATACTGGGCTGCCATAAACATGGAGGAAGCAGCTGTGTGCCGGTCAGTGAGTGCCAGAGTAAAGTGTCCGAGTGAAGAAGAATTCTTTTCAGTGTTTCCTGTGATGTCCCACTCAAGAACACCTGGATAGGAAGGAGCTGAAGTGGAGATCTGGCTGTGGTCAGTAACTCCAGATAACATAGTCGTGCTAGAATGTTGGGAAAGGTAGGCACTACCCATGAGTGTCTGGAAAGAGGTCCCAGTAGCCGATGCCGAACTGACGGCAGGGGCAGAGACTCTGGAGAAGTTGCACAGACACTTCGTGTTAGGGAAGTTGCATTGCTCACCACAGGAAGAGAATGCTGCAGAGAATTTAGAGTTCCAAGTAGAGATGGATTTTGGAAATTTTCTGTAAGAACAAGAGGCTCATGAAAAACTCAGGGAGTTTGAGAAATTCTCAGTCCGTTTGAGGAACAGCATTATCTTAAGGTTCTTGCTATCAGGACACCTCTACTATCAATACTTCCTGAGAAACCCAAAATCAGACAGTTAATGATGGCTGTAAGGACTGAGCAGTTTTCCACTCTTCTGTATTAACTGCCTGTGCTCCCATCTTGGGCGCAGATGGGCAGAAGAGCCAAGTGGTATGGTTCAGACATTGTTCACTAGGCTGGAAGCAACCTTCTCCCTGCCCTGTCTTTCCCTTCAGCCTGCACTCGTATTGACTTCTATGCTACTTCCTAGACTGGAAGCATTTTAGAACTAGGAGGCCCTTAGAGAACTTCGATTTTCTCAGTCTCATTTCGTGAGTAAGGAAACTGAGGCTCAGAGAGGTCGGGTTGACTTGTTCAAGTTCTCTCATTATGTTAGTATCATTACCAGGTTTCAGAACCTCAGTATCCTGACTTCCTTGCCAGGACTCTACTCTGAGCATGATACTGCCAGAAAGCAGGAGAAATAGAACTTCTAATGTAGGCATTTTTTTGGTCCATTAGAAAACAGTACGGCTATTACCATTGTCGTCTTCAGTGTCTCCCTTTGCTTGTACAGTTCCCACGCTATTACCTAGAGTTGACGTATAGCTCAGTCCAACTGGTGAATTGAAAGAGTCATTTTTGCCCTCTTCAAGCCTGCTTTCTCATCCTACCTCAAAATGATTACCCGGAAGTGGATATCTTAAGTGCTTTTGGAAAGAGAAATGTTATCTGATTACTTCAGATTACTCATCTATAAAGTGGTTATAACACCACCACCAATAATAATAGCAGTAATAATTAATAGATGAATAAGCTGATATATTGCATATGATTTACATGGAGGAAGATACAATAAGTTCTAGAAAGACAAAGAAAAATCATGAAAAGCATATTACCTAACGAAAAAGAAATCCATAGATATTAATGAAAACTGGGTTATGTGGCAAGTATCAAAGCCTAATGAATTTACTAACAAATGACATTCTGTACCATCCATGCAATATTATGAAAGTGAATTTTGCCCACTCTATTTTAGTGAATGCTATTAACCAAAAGACACGATAGAGGTGATAGAGGTGAATGAATTCCTAGCCAATGCATACAGACAGAGAAGGTATATCAGTAAAACATGCCTAAGAAGCAACAGAATGCAATAAGTGTGGAATGTATAGGTAGCCACAACATATATAGACAAGTATGTCAGTGAAAACCGGTACGAAGCAGACAGCAAAATAATAAGTGGAAAAGAGTTTCATTATTGTGCTCATTCATATTTTAACCCAGCAAGTAACAGGTACTAAGCCTAGGAGAAATATATATTTCAATGAATATAACTTATATAATAAGCAGAAAGGAAGCTTAAAAAGTATCAAGAAGGTTTTTGTATTTATCCTAGAACTTAGATTAGAATCATCTTCAACATCCAAGAAGATGACATCCGAAAACCTCAAAAAACCATCATCCCTAGAATCCAATAAAAAAAGATTTTCAAATGTAAGAAAATCCAAAGGACTCCACAATATTGTTTTAGATAAATGTGGATTTTTTTTTTTTTCTTTTTCCGCGCCGCGTGGCCCTGGCTGTGAAAGCACCGAGTCCTAAGCCCTGGACCTCCAGGGAATTCCCTAAATGGGGAATTAGAGATGTGGGGCTTGAGTTTTTCTTTTTCTTCTTCGGTAGCTAAGATCTACAAGCGAACGATGGCTGTTGATCAATGTGCTCTCTGTGTTAGGAAGGAAATAACTGTAAAAATGAAAAGCAACCTTGCCTTAGAACCTACATATCACACAAAGGAACTAGTCCTTCTGATTCAGTTTAGAAGATATCATGTAAAATGTTTAACTGGTAAAATGTCTACCTAGTTTAAAAATTAGAAAGAGTAAAACACTGAAAAGCAACCCCCTAGATAACCACTTTGGTTTCTTGTTTATAGGAAGCATCATTTCTAAAACATATTTCTAAAATGTTTATATTCAAAACTGTCAAGTGCCAACTGTATTCAGAGAGGCAATAAAAGAAAGAAAACGGAGTATGACTTTTCTGATAAGCTGCCTTTCCTGGTGATCCCCTGTTCTGGCCTTACTTTCCTTCTTAGTCTGTTAATGTAAGGATTTGCTACCATCAACTTTGTTTTGCCCTGCTCTGAGCAGATTTCCCTCTGTGCTGTTTCTGCTTTCATTTAAAATCTTTGGTTCCCATCAACATTCCATTGCAAAGTACGTTTTTCTTGAGAGCTCCTCCATGCTTTCCCTCTTCATTCTTATATTTGTTTCCCATCTCTTGGTTCCTGTTGGCCTGTGCTAATGAAAACAATCCTAAACTTCCTTACGTTTGACTCTGTGCCTCCCTATATAGCCCAGTACTCTCCATCCTCTCTCCCTATTCTCTCTTTTCAACTAGTCGAAATACTAGTGGAGGGAGACCATTAGAGATGAAACATCTTGGCATATATTGCTAGTTTTCTATGTCACCTGGCTTTTCTATGTTTCTGTTGAAACCCTGTTGAGAAGTCTCTGATTTCATTTTCTCCATGGGTACCCTTTAAGGCTCAATACTGGAAAAGAAGGGGATCAGAGTGATCAACCCAATGTGGTATCCTAACGTAACAGATAAGGAAAGCAACAGGCTTTGTGAGACAGCCAGTGATTTGTCCAAAGTCACACAGATAGTAAACGTCAAAGTCAAAACTGAAATTAGGTCTCCAGACTTGTAGTTCAATACTTTCCCTCATTATTCCATGCTATTTTGAATCTCCTACTCAATTTAGGGGCAAAAGAAATCGAACGCAAAACTTTCCAAAGTTTCTTTTCTTACCTGACATGGTCAGAGAAGAGGAAACATCAACTGCAGGTACAAGGGATGAGGAGACAACACTAGAGGATGTCTGAGTGGCTGCAGCTGAACGGCGCACGTGTCCAGTACAGAGGTCACTGGTTACTGGTCCAAACAGCTCCACGGAAACGCCAAGACTCTACCAAGTGGTAGTAGGTTTGGTAGGACAGTGATGTCACAAAGCAGGCAGTTCAGAGGTATGAGATAGCCAATAGGGAGGTCCGATCCCCAAGAGGAAGGCGGGGTTGGGTGAAGAGAGTGTAGGAGAGCTAAAACAACACCTAAGTTTCTGAGCTCTGGGGAGGAAATCCTAGAAGACAGATTTACCTCTCCCAGGCTCTTCCATTAGGGAAATCATTGCAACATTTCTTACAGACGCTCATTAATATAATAAACTAACAGTTACTTATATTCTACAGAGTATTCTATTTTATGTATCATATACTTAGAGCTATAGAGATGTTATTTAATTAATAATCCTTAGGAAGGAAAGAGCCATCTAGTTTGAACTATTACAGTTGTTCTGAAATCATATGTGTCTACTGAGTGAACTGATAGCAGCTTTTAAGGAGCAAAAGTAGGGATTAAGAAGCTCTTTTTGTAACTTGGTTCAAGAGTAGGGTGAAGTTTGTTGAGTGTACCTTGTGGAGAATGTTGTGGTCCAAGGCTCTTCTCTTTGAGTTTCTTCTCCTTGACTCCTACCTTCCTTGGGCTGGGCTGGGCTGGGCTAGGCTAGCCTGGGGGCCAGGTTGGACTTGCGACTTAACATTTCTCTTCCGCTTTCTTCTTCTTCTTTTTTTTTTTTTTTTTCTTCCATTCTGGACATTGCTTCTAGGACAAGCCTTGATCTTGCATTGGATGTTACTTCCTGTCAACTTCCAGCAGCAGGAGTCTTCTTTTCAGTGCTTGATGCTTCACAAAATAGACTCTGCCCGTTGGCAGCAAATACCAGAGAGCTAGGAGACAGAGCTGGTTGCAGACCTTTCCTCTTCCAGCCTTTGGTTGCAATTGTTTTGCCCATAATTTGCTAGCTCTAGTTCCTTGGGCCACACAGGTATCCTGCCATCCAGCTCTTTTTCTATGTGAGAGACATTCTGAACACTGTCCCTTTTTCTTTGCACAGAAGTATATAGAGTGTGGCAGTTACTGTAATCTCCTCCCCCTTGCAAACAGCCACTCTCGAATCTTGGACCTCTAGGACTCTCTGTCTTGCATGCTTGGGTGCAAGGCCAAGCAAAATGAAGAGGAGAATAATTAGAGAAAGAGGAGGACATTGGTGGAGAATTGGGAGCAGGTAAGGTGAAAGGGCACAGGAGAAAAGAGATGCATGTAGATTTTTTGGTTTCTGTGGGAAACAAGTTGACACACTTGGGTGGGCCTCATTTTGTATTAACAGAACAGAGAGTTAAAGATATAAGTAGCTAGATAGTGCAGCAACTGCCATGAAGTCTGTACACTGAAGAGAACAGTCTCACATCTAGTTTTCATTTTGTTTTATGTCATAGTACCTTATTGATAGCATTCACTGGTGTGTTTGTAGATTACAGATGTGTTCAAATGCTCTGGTTTTGTCTACATGGTTATTTCCTTGTCCTATTTGTAAGGAATCCAACATTGTAAGACATATTGCATGTTTTCCTCTTGACGATTGTTTACCTTGAAGCGTCATGAACTAACTTGAGCTGTTGGATTTTGTGGAGAAACTTTCAAAAGGGTCTGTGAAAAAGGCATTGTGGTGAGTCGCATTATGCACCCGAGCGTAAGGAGCAGATATCTGCCACCAGCCCAACTTGGCCTGGATTGCCTCTGTTTTAGTTCCCCCGGTTAGTGCTTTTCTCCCTAACCACTCTTGTGACTGTGATCATGTGAGTAAGGGCTGAGTTGCTAATGATTTCTGTGTGAGGTAAGCTGGTTTGAGGGAGGAAATCTATGGCCTTGGTGGAAAGCTTTCAGGGGTGCAAAGATTGATCTTCCTGGGGACTTTTCTGGTCCCAGGAAGATATCGCATAGATTGGACCTCCAAAGGCACACATTGAATCTTTAGGCCTGTTTTTCCTATTATGAGATACGAGTTTCTTCACTGATGGGGATGATGCTTATCTGAGAAGAAATTGTGAAAGGTGGTGTAGTATAGAGGTGTGGCTTAAGCTTTTAAGTTTTCTGCAAGGTTTTTCCCCTAAGCTTCATACTTCAGACGGCCTACTTACATGATACTAGTATGTGATGTCAGGCTAACAACTTCCTAAATATACCTGCAAGCCAGATCAGTGTCTCTTTTCTCTGTATTCCCATGGAAATCAAGGGTCCCGCCGAATTTTCCATCGAAACAGTTGATTTGTGTTGTCTCTAGGAATGCTAAAGGGCGTCCCGTTGCTTCCTAACCGGTGTCATTTGGGAGATCTACCTCTGTACGTTCAAATGATTAACTTTGAGACTTTGCTCATGTGTGCGGTAAACCCTTGAATTCCCTAAGACCTTCCTTTCCTCCATCTCATACCCCATTAAGCCCGCTTCAGTTTATCTCCTGAATTTCTTTGGAATCTGTCAGCTCTTCCTCAACATCCTAATACTGAACTTGCCTGTCTGTTGCGATTAGGTCCTAACTAGTGTCCATATATCTTGTTTCCTTCCAAGCCATCCTTCACACAGGAAACCTTCAAAGCAAGTTGGAACATTGCTCGTAAACATCGCTCACAAACATTGTTTTGAGAATAGAAAACACAGTGTTGGCCTTTAGGACTCTGCGTGGTCTAGAATCCTCTCTGCTTCTCTAGCCCCGTCTTGTGCCAATTGTGCCCTCACTTTCTATGCTTCAGATACACTGAATTAACCTTAGTTCTCACTCATCTGACAGAAGTCAGTTCAGATATTATTTTTCACTGTGATTCCTAGCATTAAGGAATTTGATTATCAGGTTTTGTATGAGGACTGAAACTAAACTGGGAAGTGGAAGAATTGAGTTTCAACTGTTTCAGTCAACACGCATGTATTAATGATACCTAAGTATTGAAGACCGGGCTAGGTTTCATGAGGGATCCAGAAGTTCTGGCCATCTCTGGTTTTGGATATCCCTTATTTGTTGAGACCTTTGCGTTGTTTGGTTGCCTTTTGTCTGTTTTCCAGATGGGAAAACAGGAACAAGGGAAGTATAGGTTATTACTAGGTGGGGTTGAACACGTGGAGCAGCAAACTGCAAAGCAGAAAGAAGAGGGGCGTACTATGGAGGGATATGATTTCCATTTTCAAGGCACCTGCATCCTGTGCAGGGGGACAGCCTAACATAAAATGTGCCTAACAACAAATATATTGACTTCTTACTAAAAATCTCCAGTTCATATAACCAAGGGGTTTATAACTTCTCCTTTAAAAGTGATATTCCTGGGACTTCCCTGGTGGTCCAGTGGTGAAGACTCTGCGCTTCCAATGCAGCAGGCGTGGGTTCAATCCCTGGTTGGGGAGCTAAGATCCCACATGCTGCGCAGCCAAAGAAATATTTTTCAAAAGTGATATTCCTGTATTATTGAATTTAGTGGTTTAGATTTTGTTTTAAGGTTAAGAAGATTTCAGTTTATTTACCAGGAACAAAGAAAACATAATGTAAAAATAGTTTCCCAGAAACGATTTCCATCATTCTCTTCTTCCCTTTCTCCCGCAGACTGGTGTTTCATCTTGACAAGCTCTCTGTCATTGCATAGGAAAGCTGTCTGGCTTGGAGGTTGCAATCCCAGGGAATTTTTCATCACCAGGGAAGTCTCCATCACTACAGAGGGATCAAGGGAGAAGTCAGTCCCTGGGAAGTGAGATGCTCCCCCTAAACACCAACACAGCAGTCGTGTACCTTTCAAGGGGTTCAGGGGCAAGCTGGGCAAGGCATTTCTACTAACTCTTCTTAAGGACCCTGGACAGTGCCCTATGCTACGAGGTAAGCGGTGACTGTGGTAATTCTTACTGGTGATCATTTCATGTCACTGATTCTCGGCTTTCTTTGTATTTCATAGGACTGTTATAAGTCCAATACAAAATGAGTCTTATTTTTAAAAAACTGAAATGTTTTACAAAGCCTAGCATTCTCATATAGAGTCCTTTCAATTCTCCCCACTTTCTTTCCCGAGAGGCTAAGAACACTTCACACCATGAACTAGGAGAGGGGGTAGAGCCCTTTCTGATGAAATATATCAACAAAGACAGAGTCTTAGCCTGCTTGCTCTCTGGACAGGCTCTCGGACCACAAGGTCTTAAATCCTGGTATAAATTAAGGAAGTGAGGACAGTTCAACTGGCACTCTCATAACAAGAGTTCTGAAACACCTTCCAGAGAGACTATAGCAGTAGATGAGGGAAGGGAGTGCTACAGTGTGGTAGTACAGGGGGAATGATCGGCTACAGCAGTGAAAAATGTGGTACCTATTGGTGTGCTCTCGGGGTTCTTGTACATGTAGCATAGATGACCTTTACAGTGTCCCTCCCACCTTCCCACCTGCATTAGGTGTTCTTTTTTTTTTTTTTAATTTATGTTTATTTATTTATTGTTTGAACTTATTTATTCTACGTAGTTATTTTTTTGGCTGCACTGGGTCTTCATTGCTGTGCACGGGCTTTCTCTAGTTGGCGGCTAGCGGGGGCTACTCTTGGTTGCGGTGTGCGGGCTTCTCATCGCGGTGGCGTCTCTTGTTGCGGAGCACGCGCTCTAGGCGCGTGGGCTTCGGTAGTTGCGGCTCACGGGCTCTAGAATGCAGGCTCAGTCGTTGTGGCACATGGGCTTAGTTGCTCCACGGCATGTGGGATCTTCCCAGACCAGGGCTCGAACCCGTGTCCCCCGCATTGCATTGGCAGGCGGATCCTTCACCACGGCGCCACCAGGGAAGCCCTAGGTGTTCTTCTATAGAGTCTCAAAACAGAGGGCACTGAGCGAAGGTAGTGGTTATTAAAGGCTCAGGATCTAAATTCTACCTGTCTCTACACCACTTCCCAGCTGTCGATTTGACCCCATTTTTGAATGCCGACCTCATTCTTCAACTTTCTCTGCCGTTTGTATACTCACCTTGAAAACTTGTTTCTGTGATGCGTTGAGCAGACACAGGGTGGCAGATTGCAGAGGTGGAAGCTGGTGGTCGGATATTTGTGGGCTGAATCTCCTTTAGTCCCATTCCCATTTCTGGTTGCACAGAGGCCCTACTTCCTGTGTGTGACACAGAGCCATAGGATTGCGGGCAGGAGCCAAGTTCTCCATACAGTCAAGACCCCAGTGTGCCTTGGTTATAGTAATATACCTGGCTTCCTTCCTGGCAGGGAAGTGACAGGCGGCTATGCCCCTGATTTGGAATCTGAGATGGTGTTCCCTGAGCAAGGCTGGCAGAAAGCGATGGATATAGAGGGACCATGTTATTGGCGTCTGAAGTTTTATCATACTGGGCTGCCATAAACATGGAGGAAGCAGCTGTGTGCCGGTCAGTGAGTGCCAGAGCAAAGTCTCCGAGTGAAGAAGAATTCTTTTCAGTGCTTCCTGTGATGTCCCACTCAAGAACACCTGGATAGGAAGGAGCTGAAGTGGAGATCTGGCTGTGGTCAGTAACTCCAGATAACATAGTCGTGCTAGAATGTTGGGAAAGGTAGGCACTACCCATGAGTGTCTGGAAAGAGGTCCCAGTAGCCGATGCCGAACTGACGGCAGGGGCAGAGACTCTGGAGAAGTTGCACAGACACTTCGTGTTAGGGAAGTTGCATTGCTCACCACAGGAAGAGAATGCTGCAGAGAATTTAGAGTTCCAAGTAGAGATGGATTTTGGAAATTTTCTGTAAGAACAAGAGGCTCATGAAAAACTCAGGGAGGTTGAGAAATTCTCAGTCCGTTTGAGGAACAGCATTATCTTAAGGTTCTTGCTATCAGGACACCTCTACTATCAATACTTCCTGAGAAACCCAAAATCAGACAGTTAATGATGGCTGTAAGGACTGAGCAGTTTTCCACTCTTCTGTATTAACTGCCTGTGCTCCCATCTTGGGCGCAGATGGGCAGAAGAGCCAAGTGGTATGGTTCAGACATTGTTCACTAGGCTGGAAGCAACCTTCTCCCTGCCCTGTCTTTCCCTTCAGCCTGCACTCGTATTGACTTCTATGCTACTTCCTAGACTGGAAGCATTTTAGAACTAGGAGGCCCTTAGAGAACTTCGATTTTCTCAGTCTCATTTCGTGAGTAAGGAAACTGAGGCTCAGAGAGGTCGGGTTGACTTGTTCAAGTTCTCTCATTATGTTAGTATCATTACCAGGTTTCAGAACCTCAGTATCCTGACTTCCTTGCCAGGACTCTACTCTGAGCATGATACTGCCAGAAAGCAGGAGAAATAGAACTTCTAATGTAGGCATTTTTTTGGTCCATTAGAAAACAGTACGGCTATTACCATTGTCGTCTTCAGTGTCTCCCTTTGCTTGTACAGTTCCCACGCTATTACCTAGAGTTGACGTATAGCTCAGTCCAACTGGTGAATTGAAAGAGTCATTTTTGCCCTCTTCAAGCCTGCTTTCTCATCCTACCTCAAAATGATTACCCGGAAGTGGATATCTTAAGTGCTTTTGGAAAGAGAAATGTTATCTGATTACTTCAGATTACTCATCTATAAAGTGGTTATAACACCACCACCAATAATAATAGCAGTAATAATTAATAGATGAATAAGCTGATATATTGCATATGATTTACATGGAGGAAGATACAATAAGTTCTAGAAAGACAAAGAAAAATCATGAAAAGCATATTACCTAACGAAAAAGAAATCCATAGATATTAATGAAAACTGGGTTATGTGGCAAGTATCAAAGCCTAATGAATTTACTAACAAATGACATTCTGTACCATCCATGCAATATTATGAAAGTGAATTTTGCCCACTCTATTTTAGTGAATGCTATTAACCAAAAGACACGATAGAGGTGATAGAGGTGAATGAATTCCTAGCCAATGCATACAGACAGAGAAGGTATATCAGTAAAACATGCCTAAGAAGCAACAGAATGCAATAAGTGTGGAATGTATAGGTAGCCACAACATATATAGACAAGTATGTCAGTGAAAACCGGTACGAAGCAGACAGCAAAATAATAAGTGGAAAAGAGTTTCATTATTGTGCTCATTCATATTTTAACCCAGCAAGTAACAGGTACTAAGCCTAGGAGAAATATATATTTCAATGAATATAACTTATATAATAAGCAGAAAGGAAGCTTAAAAAGTATCAAGAAGGTTTTTGTATTTATCCTAGAACTTAGATTAGAATCATCTTCAACATCCAAGAAGATGACATCCGAAAACCTCAAAAAACCATCATCCCTAGAATCCAATAAAAAAAGATTTTCAAATGTAAGAAAATCCAAAGGACTCCACAATATTGTTTTAGATAAATGTGGATTTTTTTTTTTTTCTTTTGCCGCGCCGCGTGGCCCTGGCTGTGAAAGCACCGAGTCCTAAGCCCTGGACCTCCAGGGAATTCCCTAAATGGGGAATTAGAGATGTGGGGCTTGAGTTTTTCTTTTTCTTCTTCGGTAGCTAAGATCTACAAGCGAACGATGGCTGTTGATCAATGTGCTCTCTGTGTTAGGAAGGAAATAACTGTAAAAATGAAAAGCAACCTTGCCTTAGAACCTACATATCACACAAAGGAACTAGTCCTTCTGATTCAGTTTAGAAGATATCATGTAAAATGTTTAACTGGTAAAATGTCTACCTAGTTTAAAAATTAGAAAGAGTAAAACACTGAAAAGCAACCCCCTAGATAACCACTTTGGTTTCTTGTTTATAGGAAGCATCATTTCTAAAACATATTTCTAAAATGTTTATATTCAAAACTGTCAAGTGCCAACTGTATTCAGAGAGGCAATAAAAGAAAGAAAACGGAGTATGACTTTTCTGATAAGCTGCCTTTCCTGGTGATCCCCTGTTCTGGCCTTACTTTCCTTCTTAGTCTGTTAATGTAAGGATTTGCTACCATCAACTTTGTTTTGCCCTGCTCTGAGCAGATTTCCCTCTGTGCTGTTTCTGCTTTAATTTAAAATCTTTGCTTCCCATCAACATTCCATTGCAAACTACGTTTTTCTTGAGAGCTCCTCCATGCTTTCCCTCTTCATTCTTATATTTGTTTCCCATCTCTTGGTTCCTGTTGGCCTGTGCTAATGAAAACAATCCTCAACTTCCTTACGTTTGACTCTGTGCCTCCCTATATAGCCCAGGACTCTCATCCTCTCTCCCTATTCTCTCTTTTCAACTAGTCGAAATACTAGTGGAGGGAGACCATTAGAGATGAAACATCTTGGTATATATTGCTAGTTTTCTATGTCACCTGGCTTTTCTATGTTTATGTTGAAACACTCTTGAGAAGTCTCTGATTTCATTTTCTCCATGGGTACCCTTTAAGGCTCAATATTGTAAAGGAAGGGGATCAGAGTGATCAACCCAATGTGGTATCCTAACGTAACAGATAAGGAAAGCAACAGGCTTTGTGAGACAGTCAGTGATTTGTCCAAAGTCACACAGATAGTAAATGTCAAAGTCAAAACTGAAATTAGGTCTCCAGACTTGTAGTTCAATACTTTCCCTCATCATTCCATGCTATGTTGAATCTCCTACTCAATTTAGGGGCAAAAGAAATCGAACGCAAAACTTTCCAAAGTTTCTTTTCTTACCTGACATGGTCAGAGAAGAGGAAACATCAACTGCAGGTACAAGGGATGAGGAGACAACACTAGAGGATGTCTGAGTGGCTGCAGCTGAACGGCGCACGTGTCCAGGACAAAGGTCACTGGTTACTGGTCGAAACAGCTCCACGGAAACCCCAAGACTCTACCAAGTGGTAGTAGGTTTGGTAGGAGAGTGATGTCACAAACCAGGCAGTTGAAAGGTATGAGATAGCCAATAGGGAGGTCCGATCCCCAAGAGGAAGGCGGGGTTGGGTGAAGACAGTGTAGGAGAGCTAAAACAACACCTAAATTTCTGAGCTCTGTGGAGGAAATCCTAGAAGACAGATTTACCTCTCCCAGGCTCTTCCATTAGGGAAATCATTGCAACATTTCTTACAGACGCTCATTAATATAATGAACTAACAGTTACTTATATTCTACAGAGTATTCTATTTTATGTATCATATACTTAGAGCTATAGAGATCTTAACTTAATTAATATCCTTAGGAAGGAAAGTGCCATCTAGTTTGAACTATTAACAGTTGTTCTGAAATCATATGTGTCTAATGAGTGAACTGATAGCAGCTTTTAAGGAGCAAAAGTAGGGATTAAGAAGCTCTTTTTGTAACTTGGTTCAAGAGTAGGGTGAAGTTTGTTGAGTGTACCTTGTGGAGAATGTTGTGGTCCAAGGCTCTTCTCTTTGAGTTTCTTCTCCTTGACTCCTACCTTCCTTGGGCTGGGCTGGGCTGGGCTAGGCTAGCCTGGGGGCCAGGTTGGGCTTGCGACTTAACATTTCTCTTCCGCTTCCTTTTTTTTTTCTTCCATTCTGGGCATTGCTTCTAGGACAAGCCTTGATCTTGCATTGGATGTTACTTCCTGTCAACTTCCAGCAGCAGGAGTCTTCTTTTCAGTGCTTGATGCTTCACAAAATAGACTCTGCCCGTTGGCAGCAAATACCAGAGAGCTAGGAGACAGAGCTGGTTGCAGATCTTTCCTCTTCCAGCCTTTGGTTGCAATTGTTTTGCCCATAATTTGCTAGCTCTAGTTCCTTGGGCCACACAGGTATCCTGCCATCCAGCTCTTTTTCTATGTGAGAGACATTCTGAACACTGTCCCTTTTTCTTTGCACAGAAGTATATAGAGTGTGGCAGTTACTGTAATCTCCTCCCCCTTGCAAACAGCCACTCTCGAATCTTGGACCTCTAGGACTCTCTGTCTTGCATGCTTGGGTGCAAGGCCAAGCAAAATGAAGAGGAGAATAATTAGAGAAAGAGGAGGACATTGGTGGAGAATTGGGAGCAGGTAAGGTGAAAGGGCACAGGAGAAAAGAAATGCATGTAGATTTTTTGGTTTCTGTGGGAAACAAGTTGACACACTTGAGTGGGCCTCATTTTGTATTAACAGAACAGAGAGTTAAAGATATAAGTAGCTAGATAGTGCAGCAACTGCCATGAAGTCTGTACACTGAAGAGAACAGTCTCACATCTAGTTTTCATTTTGTTTTATGTCATAGTACCTTATTGATAGCATTCACTGGTGTGTTTGTAGACTACAGATGTGTTCAAATGCTCTGGTTTTGTCTACATGGTTATTTCCTTGTCCTATTTGTAAGGAATCCAACATTGTAAGACATATTGCATGTTTTCCTCTTGACGATTGTTTACCTTGAAGCGTCATGAACTAACTTGAGCTGTTGGATTTTGTGGAGAAACTTTCAAAAGGGTCTGTGAAAAAGGCATTGTGGTGAGTCGCATTATGCACCCGAGCGTAAGGAGCAGATATCTGCCACCAGCCCAACTTGGCCTGGATTGCCTCTGTTTTAGTTCCCCCGGTTAGTGCTTTTCTCCCTAACCACTCTTGTGACTGTGATCATGTGAGTAAGGGCTGAGTTGCTAATGATTTCTGTGTGAGGTAAGCTGGTTTGAGGGAGGAAATCTATGGCCTTGGTGGAAAGCTTTCAGGGGTGCAAAGATTGATCTTCCTGGGGACTTTTCTGGTCCCAGGAAGATATCGCATAGATGGGACCTCCAAAGGCACACATTGAATCTTTAGGCCTGTTTTTCCTATTATGAGATACGAGTTTCTTCACTGATGGGGATGATGCTTATCTGAGAAGAAATTGTGAAAGGTGGTGTAGTATAGAGGTGTGGCTTAAGCTTTTAAGTTTTCTGCAAGGTTTTTCCCCTAAGCTTCATACTTCAGACGGCCTACTTACATGATACTAGTATGTGATGTCAGGCTAACAACTTCCTAAATATACCTGCAAGCCAGATCAGTGTCTCTTTTCTCTGTATTCCCATGGAAATCAAGGGTCCCGCCGAATTTTCCATCGAAACAGTTGATTTGTGTTGTCTCTAGGAATGCTAAAGGGCGTCCCGTTGCTTCCTAACCGGTGTCATTTGGGAGATCTACCTCTGTACGTTCAAATGATTAACTTTGAGACTTTGCTCATGTGTGCGGTAAACCCTTGAATTCCCTAAGACCTTCCTTTCCTCCATCTCATACCCCATTAAGCCCGCTTCAGTTTATCTCCTGAATTTCTTTGGAATCTGTCAGCTCTTCCTCAACATCCTAATACTGAACTTGCCTGTCTGTTGCGATTAGGTCCTAACTAGTGTCCATATATCTTGTTTCCTTCCAAGCCATCCTTCACACAGGAAACCTTCAAAGCAAGTTGGAACATTGCTCGTAAACATCGCTCACAAACATTGTTTTGAGAATAGAAAACACAGTGTTGGCCTTTAGGACTCTGCGTGGTCTAGAATCCTCTCTGCTTCTCTAGCCCCGTCTTGTGCCAATTGTGCCCTCACTTTCTATGCTTCAGATACACTGAATTAACCTTAGTTCTCACTCATCTGACAGAAGTCAGTTCAGATATTATTTTTCACTGTGATTCCTAGCATTAAGGAATTTGATTATCAGGTTTTGTATGAGGACTGAAACTAAACTGGGAAGTGGAAGAATTGAGTTTCAACTGTTTCAGTCAACACGCATGTATTAATGATACCTAAGTATTGAAGACCGGGCTAGGTTTCATGAGGGATCCAGAAGTTCTGGCCATCTCTGGTTTTGGATATCCCTTATTTGTTGAGACCTTTGCGTTGTTTGGTTGCCTTTTGTCTGTTTTCCAGATGGGAAAACAGGAACAAGGGAAGTATAGGTTATTACTAGGTGGGGTTGAACACGTGGAGCAGCAAACTGCAAAGCAGAAAGAAGAGGGGCGTACTATGGAGGGATATGATTTCCATTTTCAAGGCACCTGCATCCTGTGCAGGGGGACAGCCTAACATAAAATGTGCCTAACAACAAATATATTGACTTCTTACTAAAAATCTCCAGTTCATATAACCAAGGGGTTTATAACTTCTCCTTTAAAAGTGATATTCCTGGGACTTCCCTGGTGGTCCAGTGGTGAAGACTCTGCGCTTCCAATGCAGCAGGCGTGGGTTCAATCCCTGGTTGGGGAGCTAAGATCCCACATGCTGCGCAGCCAAAGAAATATTTTTCAAAAGTGATATTCCTGTATTATTGAATTTAGTGGTTTAGATTTTGTTTTAAGGTTAAGAAGATTTCAGTTTATTTACCAGGAACAAAGAAAACATAATGTAAAAATAGTTTCCCAGAAACGATTTCCATCATTCTCTTCTTCCCTTTCTCCCGCAGACTGGTGTTTCATCTTGACAAGCTCTCTGTCATTGCATAGGAAAGCTGTCTGGCTTGGAGGTTGCAATCCCAGGGAATTTTTCATCACCAGGGAAGTCTCCATCACTACAGAGGGATCAAGGGAGAAGTCAGTCCCTGGGAAGTGAGATGCTCCCCCTAAACACCAACACAGCAGTCGTGTACCTTTCAAGGGGTTCAGGGGCAAGCTGGGCAAGGCATTTCTACTAACTCTTCTTAAGGACCCTGGACAGTGCCCTATGCTACGAGGTAAGCGGTGACTGTGGTAATTCTTACTGGTGATCATTTCATGTCACTGATTCTCGGCTTTCTTTGTATTTCATAGGACTGTTATAAGTCCAATACAAAATGAGTCTTATTTTTAAAAAACTGAAATGTTTTACAAAGCCTAGCATTCTCATATAGAGTCCTTTCAATTCTCCCCACTTTCTTTCCCGAGAGGCTAAGAACACTTCACACCATGAACTAGGAGAGGGGGTAGAGCCCTTTCTGATGAAATATATCAACAAAGACAGAGTCTTAGCCTGCTTGCTCTCTGGACAGGCTCTCGGACCACAAGGTCTTAAATCCTGGTATAAATTAAGGAAGTGAGGACAGTTCAACTGGCACTCTCATAACAAGAGTTCTGAAACACCTTCCAGAGAGACTATAGCAGTAGATGAGGGAAGGGAGTGCTACAGTGTGGTAGTACAGGGGGAATGATCGGCTACAGCAGTGAAAAATGTGGTACCTATTGGTGTGCTCTCGGGGTTCTTGTACATGTAGCATAGATGACCTTTACAGTGTCCCTCCCACCTTCCCACCTGCATTAGGTGTTCTTTTTTTTTTTTTTAATTTATGTTTATTTATTTATTGTTTGAACTTATTTATTCTACGTAGTTATTTTTTTGGCTGCACTGGGTCTTCATTGCTGTGCACGGGCTTTCTCTAGTTGGCGGCTAGCGGGGGCTACTCTTGGTTGCGGTGTGCGGGCTTCTCATCGCGGTGGCGTCTCTTGTTGCGGAGCACGCGCTCTAGGCGCGTGGGCTTCGGTAGTTGCGGCTCACGGGCTCTAGAATGCAGGCTCAGTCGTTGTGGCACATGGGCTTAGTTGCTCCACGGCATGTGGGATCTTCCCAGACCAGGGCTCGAACCCGTGTCCCCCGCATTGCATTGGCAGGCGGATCCTTCACCACGGCGCCACCAGGGAAGCCCTAGGTGTTCTTCTATAGAGTCTGAAAACAGAGGGCACTGAGCGAAGGTAGTGGTTATTAAAGGCTCAGGATCTAAATTCTACCTGTCTCTACACCACTTCCCAGCTGTCGATTTGACCCCATTTTTGAATGCCGACCTCATTCTTCAACTTTCTCTGCCGTTTGTATACTCACCTTGAAAACTTGTTTCTGTGATGCGTTGAGCAGACACAGGGTGGCAGATTGCAGAGGTGGAAGCTGGTGGTCGGATATTTGTGGGCTGAATCTCCTTTAGTCCCATTCCCATTTCTGGTTGCACAGAGGCCCTACTTCCTGTGTGTGACACAGAGCCATAGGATTGCGGGCAGGAGCCAAGTTCTCCATACAGTCAAGACCCCAGTGTGCCTTGGTTATAGTAATATACCTGGCTTCCTTCCTGGCAGGGAAGTGACAGGCGGCTATGCCCCTGATTTGGAATCTGAGATGGTGTTCCCTGAGCAAGGCTGGCAGAAAGCGATGGATATAGAGGGACCATGTTATTGGCGTCTGAAGTTTTATCATACTGGGCTGCCATAAACATGGAGGAAGCAGCTGTGTGCCGGTCAGTGAGTGCCAGAGCAAAGTCTCCGAGTGAAGAAGAATTCTTTTCAGTGCTTCCTGTGATGTCCCACTCAAGAACACCTGGATAGGAAGGAGCTGAAGTGGAGATCTGGCTGTGGTCAGTAACTCCAGATAACATAGTCGTGCTAGAATGTTGGGAAAGGTAGGCACTACCCATGAGTGTCTGGAAAGAGGTCCCAGTAGCCGATGCCGAACTGACGGCAGGGGCAGAGACTCTGGAGAAGTTGCACAGACACTTCGTGTTAGGGAAGTTGCATTGCTCACCACAGGAAGAGAATGCTGCAGAGAATTTAGAGTTCCAAGTAGAGATGGATTTTGGAAATTTTCTGTAAGAACAAGAGGCTCATGAAAAACTCAGGGAGGTTGAGAAATTCTCACTCCGTTTGAGGAACAGCATTATCTTAAGGTTCTTGCTATCAGGACACCTCTACTATCAATACTTCCTGAGAAACCCAAAATCAGACAGTTAATGATGGCTGTAAGGACTGAGCAGTTTTCCACTCTTCTGTATTAACTGCCTGTGCTCCCATCTTGGGCGCAGATGGGCAGAAGAGCCAAGTGGTATGGTTCAGACATTGTTCACTAGGCTGGAAGCAACCTTCTCCCTGCCCTGTCTTTCCCTTCAGCCTGCACTCGTATTGACTTCTATGCTACTTCCTAGACTGGAAGCATTTTAGAACTAGGAGGCCCTTAGAGAACTTCGATTTTCTCAGTCTCATTTCGTGAGTAAGGAAACTGAGGCTCAGAGAGGTCGGGTTGACTTGTTTAAGTTCTCTCATTATGTTAGTATCATTACCAGGTTTCAGAACCTCAGTATCCTGACTTCCTTGCCAGGACTCTACTCTGAGCATGATACTGCCAGAAAGCAGGAGAAATAGAACTTCTAATGTAGGCATTTTTTTGGTCCATTAGAAAACAGTACGGCTATTACCATTGTCGTCTTCAGTGTCTCCCTTTGCTTGTACAGTTCCCACGCTATTACCTAGAGTTGACGTATAGCTCAGTCCAACTGGTGAATTGAAAGAGTCATTTTTGCCCTCTTCAAGCCTGCTTTCTCATCCTACCTCAAAATGATTACCCGGAAGTGGATATCTTAAGTGCTTTTGGAAAGAGAAATGTTATCTGATTACTTCAGATTACTCATCTATAAAGTGGTTATAACACCACCACCAATAATAATAGCAGTAATAATTAATAGATGAATAAGCTGATATATTGCATATGATTTACATGGAGGAAGATACAATAAGTTCTAGAAAGACAAAGAAAAATCATGAAAAGCATATTACCTAACGAAAAAGAAATCCATAGATATTAATGAAAACTGGGTTATGTGGCAAGTATCAAAGCCTAATGAATTTACTAACAAATGACATTCTGTACCATCCATGCAATATTATGAAAGTGAATTTTGCCCACTCTATTTTAGTGAATGCTATTAACCAAAAGACACGATAGAGGTGATAGAGGTGAATGAATTCCTAGCCAATGCATACAGACAGAGAAGGTATATCAGTAAAACATGCCTAAGAAGCAACAGAATGCAATAAGTGTGGAATGTATAGGTAGCCACAACATATATAGACAAGTATGTCAGTGAAAACCGGTACGAAGCAGACAGCAAAATAATAAGTGGAAAAGAGTTTCATTATTGTGCTCATTCATATTTTAACCCAGCAAGTAACAGGTACTAAGCCTAGGAGAAATATATATTTCAATGAATATAACTTATATAATAAGCAGAAAGGAAGCTTAAAAAGTATCAAGAAGGTTTTTGTATTTATCCTAGAACTTAGATTAGAATCATCTTCAACATCCAAGAAGATGACATCCGAAAACCTCAAAAAACCATCATCCCTAGAATCCAATAAAAAAAGATTTTCAAATGTAAGAAAATCCAAAGGACTCCACAATATTGTTTTAGATAAATGTGGATTTTTTTTTTTTTCTTTTGCCGCGCCGCGTGGCCCTGGCTGTGAAAGCACCGAGTCCTAAGCCCTGGACCTCCAGGGAATTCCCTAAATGGGGAATTAGAGATGTGGGGCTTGAGTTTTTCTTTTTCTTCTTCGGTAGCTAAGATCTACAAGCGAACGATGGCTGTTGATCAATGTGCTCTCTGTGTTAGGAAGGAAATAACTGTAAAAATGAAAAGCAACCTTGCCTTAGAACCTACATATCACACAAAGGAACTAGTCCTTCTGATTCAGTTTAGAAGATATCATGTAAAATGTTTAACTGGTAAAATGTCTACCTAGTTTAAAAATTAGAAAGAGTAAAACACTGAAAAGCAACCCCCTAGATAACCACTTTGGTTTCTTGTTTATAGGAAGCATCATTTCTAAAACATATTTCTAAAATGTTTATATTCAAAACTGTCAAGTGCCAACTGTATTCAGAGAGGCAATAAAAGAAAGAAAACGGAGTATGACTTTTCTGATAAGCTGCCTTTCCTGGTGATCCCCTGTTCTGGCCTTACTTTCCTTCTTAGTCTGTTAATGTAAGGATTTGCTACCATCAACTTTGTTTTGCCCTGCTCTGAGCAGATTTCCCTCTGTGCTGTTTCTGCTTTAATTTAAAATCTTTGCTTCCCATCAACATTCCATTGCAAACTACGTTTTTCTTGAGAGCTCCTCCATGCTTTCCCTCTTCATTCTTATATTTGTTTCCCATCTCTTGGTTCCTGTTGGCCTGTGCTAATGAAAACAATCCTCAACTTCCTTACGTTTGACTCTGTGCCTCCCTATATAGCCCAGGACTCTCATCCTCTCTCCCTATTCTCTCTTTTCAACTAGTCGAAATACTAGTGGAGGGAGACCATTAGAGATGAAACATCTTGGTATATATTGCTAGTTTTCTATGTCACCTGGCTTTTCTATGTTTATGTTGAAACACTCTTGAGAAGTCTCTGATTTCATTTTCTCCATGGGTACCCTTTAAGGCTCAATATTGTAAAGGAAGGGGATCAGAGTGATCAACCCAATGTGGTATCCTAACGTAACAGATAAGGAAAGCAACAGGCTTTGTGAGACAGTCAGTGATTTGTCCAAAGTCACACAGATAGTAAATGTCAAAGTCAAAACTGAAATTAGGTCTCCAGACTTGTAGTTCAATACTTTCCCTCATCATTCCATGCTATGTTGAATCTCCTACTCAATTTAGGGGCAAAAGAAATCGAACGCAAAACTTTCCAAAGTTTCTTTTCTTACCTGACATGGTCAGAGAAGAGGAAACATCAACTGCAGGTACAAGGGATGAGGAGACAACACTAGAGGATGTCTGAGTGGCTGCAGCTGAACGGCGCACGTGTCCAGGACAAAGGTCACTGGTTACTGGTCGAAACAGCTCCACGGAAACCCCAAGACTCTACCAAGTGGTAGTAGGTTTGGTAGGAGAGTGATGTCACAAACCAGGCAGTTGAAAGGTATGAGATAGCCAATAGGGAGGTCCGATCCCCAAGAGGAAGGCGGGGTTGGGTGAAGACAGTGTAGGAGAGCTAAAACAACACCTAAATTTCTGAGCTCTGTGGAGGAAATCCTAGAAGACAGATTTACCTCTCCCAGGCTCTTCCATTAGGGAAATCATTGCAACATTTCTTACAGACGCTCATTAATATAATGAACTAACAGTTACTTATATTCTACAGAGTATTCTATTTTATGTATCATATACTTAGAGCTATAGAGATCTTAACTTAATTAATATCCTTAGGAAGGAAAGTGCCATCTAGTTTGAACTATTAACAGTTGTTCTGAAATCATATGTGTCTAATGAGTGAACTGATAGCAGCTTTTAAGGAGCAAAAGTAGGGATTAAGAAGCTCTTTTTGTAACTTGGTTCAAGAGTAGGGTGAAGTTTGTTGAGTGTACCTTGTGGAGAATGTTGTGGTCCAAGGCTCTTCTCTTTGAGTTTCTTCTCCTTGACTCCTACCTTCCTTGGGCTGGGCTGGGCTGGGCTAGGCTAGCCTGGGGGCCAGGTTGGGCTTGCGACTTAACATTTCTCTTCCGCTTCCTTTTTTTTTTCTTCCATTCTGGGCATTGCTTCTAGGACAAGCCTTGATCTTGCATTGGATGTTACTTCCTGTCAACTTCCAGCAGCAGGAGTCTTCTTTTCAGTGCTTGATGCTTCACAAAATAGACTCTGCCCGTTGGCAGCAAATACCAGAGAGCTAGGAGACAGAGCTGGTTGCAGATCTTTCCTCTTCCAGCCTTTGGTTGCAATTGTTTTGCCCATAATTTGCTAGCTCTAGTTCCTTGGGCCACACAGGTATCCTGCCATCCAGCTCTTTTTCTATGTGAGAGACATTCTGAACACTGTCCCTTTTTCTTTGCACAGAAGTATATAGAGTGTGGCAGTTACTGTAATCTCCTCCCCCTTGCAAACAGCCACTCTCGAATCTTGGACCTCTAGGACTCTCTGTCTTGCATGCTTGGGTGCAAGGCCAAGCAAAATGAAGAGGAGAATAATTAGAGAAAGAGGAGGACATTGGTGGAGAATTGGGAGCAGGTAAGGTGAAAGGGCACAGGAGAAAAGAAATGCATGTAGATTTTTTGGTTTCTGTGGGAAACAAGTTGACACACTTGAGTGGGCCTCATTTTGTATTAACAGAACAGAGAGTTAAAGATATAAGTAGCTAGATAGTGCAGCAACTGCCATGAAGTCTGTACACTGAAGAGAACAGTCTCACATCTAGTTTTCATTTTGTTTTATGTCATAGTACCTTATTGATAGCATTCACTGGTGTGTTTGTAGACTACAGATGTGTTCAAATGCTCTGGTTTTGTCTACATGGTTATTTCCTTGTCCTATTTGTAAGGAATCCAACATTGTAAGACATATTGCATGTTTTCCTCTTGACGATTGTTTACCTTGAAGCGTCATGAACTAACTTGAGCTGTTGGATTTTGTGGAGAAACTTTCAAAAGGGTCTGTGAAAAAGGCATTGTGGTGAGTCGCATTATGCACCCGAGCGTAAGGAGCAGATATCTGCCACCAGCCCAACTTGGCCTGGATTGCCTCTGTTTTAGTTCCCCCGGTTAGTGCTTTTCTCCCTAACCACTCTTGTGACTGTGATCATGTGAGTAAGGGCTGAGTTGCTAATGATTTCTGTGTGAGGTAAGCTGGTTTGAGGGAGGAAATCTATGGCCTTGGTGGAAAGCTTTCAGGGGTGCAAAGATTGATCTTCCTGGGGACTTTTCTGGTCCCAGGAAGATATCGCATAGATGGGACCTCCAAAGGCACACATTGAATCTTTAGGCCTGTTTTTCCTATTATGAGATATGAGTTTCTTCACTGATGGGGATGATGCTTATCTGAGAAGAAATTGTGAAAGGTGGTGTAGTATAGAGGTGTGGCTTAAGCTTTTAAGTTTTCTTCAAGGTTTTTCCCCTAAGCTTCATACTTCAGACGGCCTACTTACATGATACTAGTATGTGATGTCAGGCTAACAACTTCCTAAATATACCTGCAAGCCAGATCAGTGTCTCTTTTCTCTGTATTCCCATGGAAATCAAGGGTCCCGCCGAATTTTCCATCGAAACAGTTGATTTGTGTTGTCTCTAGGAATGCTAAAGGGCGTCCCGTTGCTTCCTAACCGGTGTCATTTGGGAGATCTACCTCTGTACGTTCAAATGATTAACTTTGAGACTTTGCTCATGTGTGCGGTAAACCCTTGAATTCCCTAAGACCTTCCTTTCCTCCATCTCATACCCCATTAAGCCCGCTTCAGTTTATCTCCTGAATTTCTTTGGAATCTGTCAGCTCTTCCTCAACATCCTAATACTGAACTTGCCTGTCTGTTGCGATTAGGTCCTAACTAGTGTCCATATATCTTGTTTCCTTCCAAGCCATCCTTCACACAGGAAACCTTCAAAGCAAGTTGGAACATTGCTCGTAAACATCGCTCACAAACATTGTTTTGAGAATAGAAAACACAGTGTTGGCCTTTAGGACTCTGCGTGGTCTAGAATCCTCTCTGCTTCTCTAGCCCCGTCTTGTGCCACTTGTGCCCTCACTTTCTATGCTTCAGATACACTGAATTAACCTTAGTTCTCACTCATCTGACAGAAGTCAGTTCAGATATTATTTTTCACTGTGATTCCTAGCATTAAGGAATTTGATTATCAGGTTTTGTATGAGGACTAAAACTAAACTGGGAAGTGGAAGAATTGAGTTTCAACTGTTTCAGTCAACACGCATGTATTAATGATACCTAAGTATTGAAGACCGGGCTAGGTTTCATGAGGGATCCAGAAGTTCTGGCCATCTCTGGTTTTGGATATCCCTTATTTGTTGAGACCTTTGCGTTGTTTGGTTGCCTTTTGTCTGTTTTCCAGATGGGAAAACAGGAACAAGGGAAGTATAGGTTATTACTAGGTGGGGTTGAACAAGTGGAGCAGCAAACTGCAAAGCAGAAAGAAGAGGGGCGTACTATGGAGGGATATGATTTCCATTTTCAAGGCACCTGCATCCTGTGCAGGGGGACAGCCTAACATAAAATGTGCCTAACAACAAATATATTGACTTCTTACTAAAAATCTCCAGTTCATATAACCAAGGGGTTTATAACTTCTCCTTTAAAAGTGATATTCCTGGGACTTCCCTGGTGGTCCAGTGGTGAAGACTCTGCGCTTCCAATGCAGCAGGCGTGGGTTCAATCCCTGGTTGGGGAGCTAAGATCCCACATGCTGCGCAGCCAAAGAAATATTTTTCAAAAGTGATATTCCTGTATTATTGAATTTAGTGGTTTAGATTTTGTTTTAAGGTTAAGAAGATTTCAGTTTATTTACCAGGAACAAAGAAAACATAATGTAAAAATAGTTTCCCAGAAACGATTTCCATCATTCTCTTCTTCCCTTTCTCCCGCAGACTGGTGTTTCATCTTGACAAGCTCTCTGTCATTGCATAGGAAAGCTGTCTGGCTTGGAGGTTGCAATCCCAGGGAATTTTTCATCACCAGGGAAGTCTCCATCACTACAGAGGGATCAAGGGAGAAGTCAGTCCCTGGGAAGTGAGATGCTCCCCCTAAACACCAACACAGCAGTCGTGTACCTTTCAAGGGGTTCAGGGGCAAGCTGGGCAAGGCATTTCTACTAACTCTTCTTAAGGACCCTGGACAGTGCCCTATGCTACGAGGTAAGCGGTGACTGTGGTAATTCTTACTGGTGATCATTTCATGTCACTGATTCTCGGCTTTCTTTGTATTTCATAGGACTGTTATAAGTCCAATACAAAATGAGTCTTATTTTTAAAAAACTGAAATGTTTTACAAAGCCTAGCATTCTCATATAGAGTCCTTTCAATTCTCCCCACTTTCTTTCCCGAGAGGCTAAGAACACTTCACACCATGAACTAGGAGAGGGGGTAGAGCCCTTTCTGATGAAATATATCAACAAAGACAGAGTCTTAGCCTGCTTGCTCTCTGGACAGGCTCTCGGACCACAAGGTCTTAAATCCTGGTATAAATTAAGGAAGTGAGGACAGTTCAACTGGCACTCTCATAACAAGAGTTCTGAAACACCTTCCAGAGAGACTATAGCAGTAGATGAGGGAAGGGAGTGCTACAGTGTGGTAGTACAGGGGGAATGATCGGCTACAGCAGTGAAAAATGTGGTACCTATTGGTGTGCTCTCGGGGTTCTTGTACATGTAGCATAGATGACCTTTACAGTGTCCCTCCCACCTTCCCACCTGCATTAGGTGTTCTTTTTTTTTTTTTTAATTTATGTTTATTTATTTATTGTTTGAACTTATTTATTCTACGTAGTTATTTTTTTGGCTGCACTGGGTCTTCATTGCTGTGCACGGGCTTTCTCTAGTTGGCGGCTAGCGGGGGCTACTCTTGGTTGCGGTGTGCGGGCTTCTCATCGCGGTGGCGTCTCTTGTTGCGGAGCACGCGCTCTAGGCGCGTGGGCTTCGGTAGTTGCGGCTCACGGGCTCTAGAATGCAGGCTCAGTCGTTGTGGCACATGGGCTTAGTTGCTCCACGGCATGTGGGATCTTCCCAGACCAGGGCTCGAACCCGTGTCCCCCGCATTGCATTGGCAGGCGGATCCTTCACCACGGCGCCACCAGGGAAGCCCTAGGTGTTCTTCTATAGAGTCTCAAAACAGAGGGCACTGAGCGAAGGTAGTGGTTATTAAAGGCTCAGGATCTAAATTCTACCTGTCTCTACACCACTTCCCAGCTGTCGATTTGACCCCATTTTTGAATGCCGACCTCATTCTTCAACTTTCTCTGCCGTTTGTATACTCACCTTGAAAACTTGTTTCTGTGATGCGTTGAGCAGACACAGGGTGGCAGATTGCAGAGGTGGAAGCTGGTGGTCGGATATTTGTGGGCTGAATCTCCTTTAGTCCCATTCCCATTTCTGGTTGCACAGAGGCCCTACTTCCTGTGTGTGACACAGAGCCATAGGATTGCGGGCAGGAGCCAAGTTCTCCATACAGTCAAGACCCCAGTGTGCCTTGGTTATAGTAATATACCTGGCTTCCTTCCTGGCAGGGAAGTGACAGGCGGCTATGCCCCTGATTTGGAATCTGAGATGGTGTTCCCTGAGCAAGGCTGGCAGAAAGCGATGGATATAGAGGGACCATGTTATTGGCGTCTGAAGTTTTATCATACTGGGCTGCCATAAACATGGAGGAAGCAGCTGTGTGCCGGTCAGTGAGTGCCAGAGCAAAGTCTCCGAGTGAAGAAGAATTCTTTTCAGTGCTTCCTGTGATGTCCCACTCAAGAACACCTGGATAGGAAGGAGCTGAAGTGGAGATCTGGCTGTGGTCAGTAACTCCAGATAACATAGTCGTGCTAGAATGTTGGGAAAGGTAGGCACTACCCATGAGTGTCTGGAAAGAGGTCCCAGTAGCCGATGCCGAACTGACGGCAGGGGCAGAGACTCTGGAGAAGTTGCACAGACACTTCGTGTTAGGGAAGTTGCATTGCTCACCACAGGAAGAGAATGCTGCAGAGAATTTAGAGTTCCAAGTAGAGATGGATTTTGGAAATTTTCTGTAAGAACAAGAGGCTCATGAAAAACTCAGGGAGGTTGAGAAATTCTCACTCCGTTTGAGGAACAGCATTATCTTAAGGTTCTTGCTATCAGGACACCTCTACTATCAATACTTCCTGAGAAACCCAAAATCAGACAGTTAATGATGGCTGTAAGGACTGAGCAGTTTTCCACTCTTCTGTATTAACTGCCTGTGCTCCCATCTTGGGCGCAGATGGGCAGAAGAGCCAAGTGGTATGGTTCAGACATTGTTCTCTAGGCTGGAAGCAACCTTCCCCCTGCCCTGTCTTTCCCTTCAGCCTGCACTCGTATTGACTTCTATGCTACTTCCTAGACTGGAAGCATTTTAGAACTAGGAGGCCCTTAGAGAACTTCGATTTTCTCAGTCTCATTTCGTGAGTAAGGAAACTGAGGCTCAGAGAGGTCGGGTTGACTTGTTCAAGTTCTCTCATTCTGTTAGTATCATTACCAGGTTTCAGAACCTCAGTATCCTGACTTCCTTGCCAGGACTCTACTCTGAGCATGATACTGCCAGAAAGCAGGAGAAATAGAACTTCTAATATAGGCATTTTTTTTTGGCCATTAGAAAACAGTACGGCTATTACCATTGTCGTCTTCAGTGTCTCCCTTTGCTTGTACAGTTCCCACGCTATTACCTAGAGTTGACGTATAGCTCAGTCCAACTGGTGAATTGAAAGAGTCATTTTTGCCCTCTTCAAGCCTGCTTTCTCATCCTACCTCAAAATGATTACCCGAAAGTGGATATCTTAAGTGCTTTTGGAAAGAGAAAAGTTATCTGATTACTTCCGATTCCTCATCTATAAAGTGGTTATAACACCACCACCAATAATAATAGCAGTAATAATTAATAGACGAATAAGCTGATATATTGCGTATGATTTATGTGGAGGAAGATACAATAAGTTCTAGAAAGACAAAGAAAAATCATGACAAGCATATTACATAACGAAAAAGAAATCCATAGATATTAATGAAAACTGGGGTATGTGGCAAGTATCAAAGCCTAATGAATTTACTAACAAATGACATTCTGTACCATCCATGCAATATTATGAAAGTGAATTTTGCCCACTCTATTTTAGTGAATACTATTAACCAAAAAACACGATAGAGGTGATAGAGGTGAATGAATTCCTAGCCAATGCATACAGACAGAGAAGGTATATCAGTAAAAAATGCCTAACAAGCCACAGAATGCAATAAATGTGAATGTATAGGTAGCCACAACATATATAGACAAGTATTTCAATGAAAACCGGTACAAAGCAGACAGCAAAATAATAAGGGTAAAAGAGTTTCATTATGGTGCTCATTCATATTTTTACCCAGCAAGTAACAGGTACTAAGCCTAGGAGAAATATATATTTCAAGGAATATAACTTATATAATAAGCAGAAAGGAAGCTTAAAAAGTATCAAGAAGGTTTTTGTATTTATCCTAGAACTTAGATTAGAATCATCTTCAACATCCAAGAAGATGACATCCCAAAACCTAAAAAAACCATCATCCCTAGAATCCAATACAAAAAGATTTTCAAATGTAAGAAAATCCAAAGGACTCCACAATATTGTTTTCGATAAATGTGGATGTTTGTTTGTTTTTTTTTTTTCTTTTGCCGCGCCGCGTGGCCCTGGCCGTGAAAGCACCGAGTCCTAAGCACTGGACCGCCAGGGAATTCCCTAAATGGGGAATTCGAGATGTGGGGCTTGACTTTTTCTTTTTCTTCTTCGGTAGCTAAGATCTACAAGCGAACGATGGCTGTTGATCAATGTGCTCTCTGTGTTAGGAAGGAAATAACTGTAAAAATGAAAAGCAACCTTGCCTTAGAACCTACATATCACACAAAGGAACTAGTCCTTCTGATTCAGTTTAGAAGATATCATGTAAAATGTTTAACTGGTAAAATGTCTACCTAGTTTAAAAATTAGAAAGAGTAAAACACTGAATAGCAACCCCCTAGATAACCACTTTGGTTTCTTGTTTATAGGAAGCATCATTTCTAAAACATATTTCTAAAATGTTTATATTCAAAACTGTCAAGTGCCAACTGTATTCAGAGAGGCAATAAAAGAAAGAAAACGGAGTATGACTTTTCTGATAAGCTGCCTTTCCTGGTGATCCCCTGTTCTGGCCTTACTTTCCTTCTTAGTCTGTTAATGTAAGGATTTGCTACCATCAACTTTGTTTTGCCCTGCTCTGAGCAGATTTCCCTCTGTGCTGCTTCTGCTTTCATTTAAAATCTTTGGTTCCCATCAACATTCCATTGCAAAGTACGTTTTCCTTGAGAGCTCCTCTATGCTTTCCCTCTTCATTCTTATATTTTTTCCCATCTCTTGGTTCCTGTTGGCCTGTGCTAATGAAAACAATCCTAAACTTCCTTACGTTTGACTCTGTGCCTCCCTATATAGCCCAGTACTCTCCATCCTCTCTCCCTATTCTCTCTTTTCAACTAGTCGAAATACTAGTGGAGGGAGACCATTAGAGATGAAACATCTTGGCATATATTGCTAGTTTTCTATGTCACCTGGCTTTTCTATGTTTCTGTTGAAACCCTGTTGAGAAGTCTCTGATTTCATTTTCTCCATGGGTACCCTTTAAGGCTCAATACTGGAAAAGAAGGGGATCAGAGTGATCAACCCAATGTGGTATCCTAACGTAACAGATAAGGAAAGCAACAGGCTTTGTGAGACAGCCAGTGATTTGTCCAAAGTCACACAGATAGTAAACGTCAAAGTCAAAACTGAAATTAGGTCTCCAGACTTGTAGTTCAATACTTTCCCTCATTATTCCATGCTATTTTGAATCTCCTACTCAATTTAGGGGCAAAAGAAATCGAACGCAAAACTTTCCAAAGTTTCTTTTCTTACCTGACATGGTCAGAGAAGAGGAAACATCAACTGCAGGTACAAGGGATGAGGAGACAACACTAGAGGATGTCTGAGTGGCTGCAGCTGAACGGCGCACGTGTCCAGTACAGAGGTCACTGGTTACTGGTCCAAACAGCTCCACGGAAACGCCAAGACTCTACCAAGTGGTAGTAGGTTTGGTAGGACAGTGATGTCACAAAGCAGGCAGTTCAGAGGTATGAGATAGCCAATAGGGAGGTCCGATCCCCAAGAGGAAGGCGGGGTTGGGTGAAGAGAGTGTAGGAGAGCTAAAACAACACCTAAGTTTCTGAGCTCTGGGGAGGAAATCCTAGAAGACAGATTTACCTCTCCCAGGCTCTTCCATTAGGGAAATCATTGCAACATTTCTTACAGACGCTCATTAATATAATAAACTAACAGTTACTTATATTCTACAGAGTATTCTATTTTATGTATCATATACTTAGAGCTATAGAGATGTTATTTAATTAATAATCCTTAGGAAGGAAAGAGCCATCTAGTTTGAACTATTACAGTTGTTCTGAAATCATATGTGTCTACTGAGTGAACTGATAGCAGCTTTTAAGGAGCAAAAGTAGGGATTAAGAAGCTCTTTTTGTAACTTGGTTCAAGAGTAGGGTGAAGTTTGTTGAGTGTACCTTGTGGAGAATGTTGTGATCCAAGGCTCTTCTCTTTGAGTTTCTTCTCCTTGACTCCTACCTTCCTTGGGCTGGGCTGGGCTGGGCTAGGCTAGCCTGGGGGCCAGGTTGGACTTGCGACTTAACATTTCTCTTCCGCTTTCTTCTTCTTCTTCTTTTTTTTTTTTTTGTTCCATTCTGGACATTGCTTCTAGGACAAGCCTTGATCTTGCATTGGATGTTACTTCCTGTCAACTTCCAGCAGCAGGAGTCTTCTTTTCAGTGCTTGATGCTTCACAAAATAGACTCTGCCCGTTGGCAGCAAATACCAGAGAGCTAGGAGACAGAGCTGGTTGCAGACCTTTCCTCTTCCAGCCTTTGGTTGCAATTGTTTTGCCCATAATTTGCTAGCTCTAGTTCCTTGGGCCACACAGGTATCCTGCCATCCAGCTCTTTTTCTATGTGAGAGACATTCTGAACACTGTCCCTTTTTCTTTGCACAGAAGTATATAGAGTGTGGCAGTTACTGTAATCTCCTCCCCCTTGCAAACAGCCACTCTCGAATCTTGGACCTCTAGGACTCTCTGTCTTGCATGCTTGGGTGCAAGGCCAAGCAAAATGAAGAGGAGAATAATTAGAGAAAGAGGAGGACATTGGTGGAGAATTGGGAGCAGGTAAGGTGAAAGGGCACAGGAGAAAAGAGATGCATGTAGATTTTTTGGTTTCTGTGGGAAACAAGTTGACACACTTGGGTGGGCCTCATTTTGTATTAACAGAACAGAGAGTTAAAGATATAAGTAGCTAGATAGTGCAGCAACTGCCATGAAGTCTGTACACTGAAGAGAACAGTCTCACGTCTAATTTTCATTTTGTTTTATGTCATAGTACCTTATTGATAGCATTCACTGGTGTGTTTGTAGATTACAGATGTGTTCAAATGCTCTGGTTTTGTCTACATGGTTATTTCCTTGTCCTATTTGTAAGGAATCCAACATTGTAAGACATATTGCATGTTTTCCTCTTGACGATTGTTTACCTTGAAGCGTCATGAACTAACTTGAGCTGTTGGATTTTGTGGAGAAACTTTCAAAAGGGTCTGTGAAAAAGGCATTGTGGTGAGTCGCATTATGCACCCGAGCGTAAGGAGCAGATATCTGCCACCAGCCCAACTGGGCCTGGATTGCCTCTGTTTTAGTTCCCCCGGTTAGTGCTTTTCTCCCTAACCACTCTTGTGACTGTGATCATGTGAGTAAGGGCTGAGTTGCTAATGATTTCTGTGTGAGGTAAGCTGGTTTGAGGGAGGAAATCTATGGCCTTGGTGGAAAGCTTTCAGGGGTGCAAAGATTGATCTTCCTGGGGACTTTTCTGGTCCCAGGAAGATATCGCATAGATGGGACCTCCAAAGGCACACATTGAATCTTTAGGCCTGTTTTTCCTATTATGAGATACGAGTTTCTTCACTGATGGGGATGATGCTTATCTGAGAAGAAACTGTGAAAGGTGGTGTAGTATAGAGGTGTGGCTTAAGCTTTTAAGTTTTCTTCAAGGTTTTTCCCCTAAGCTTCATACTTCAGACGGCCTACTTACATGATACTAGTATGTGATGTCAGGCTAACAACTTCCTAAATATACCTGCAAGCCAGATCAGTGTCTCTTTTCTCTGTATTCCCATGGAAATCAAGGGTCCCGCCGAATTTTCCATCGAAACAGTTGATTTGTGTTGTCTCTAGGAATGCTAAAGGGCGTCCCGTTGCTTCCTAACCGGTGTCATTTGGGAGATCTACCTCTGTACGTTCAAATGATTAACTTTGAGACTTTGCTCATGTGTGCGGTAAACTCTTGAATTCCCTAAGACCTTCCTTTCCTCCATCTCATACCCCATTAAGCCCGCTTCAGTTTATCTCCTGAATTTCTTTCGAACCTGTCAGCTCTTCCTCAACATCCTAATACTGAACTTGCCTGTCTGTTGCGATTAGGTCCTAACTAGTGTCCATATATCTTGTTTCCTTCCAAGCCATCCTTCACACAAGAAACCTTCAAAGCAAGTTGGAACATTGCTCATAAACATCGCTCACAAACATTGTTTTGAGAATAGAAAACACAGTGTTGGCCTTTAGGACTCTGCGTGGTCTAGAATCCTCTCTGCTTCTCTAGCCCCGTCTTGTGCCATTTGTGCCCTCACTTTCTATGCTTCAGATACACTGAATTAACCTTAGTTCTCACTCATCTGACAGAAGTCAGTTCAGATATTATTTTTCACTGTGATTCCTAGCATTAAGGAATTTGATTATCAGGTTTTGTATGAGGACTGAAACTAAACTGGGAAGTGGAAGAATTGAGTTTCAACTGTTTCAGTCAACACGCATGTATTAATGATACCTAAGTATTGAAGACCGGGCTAGGTTTCATGAGGGATCCAGAAGTTCTGGCCATCTCTGGTTTTGGATATCCCTTATTTGTTGAGACCTTTGCGTTGTCTGGTTGCCTTTTGTCTGTTTTCCAGATGGGAAAACAGGAACAAGGGAAGTATAGGTTATTACTAGGTGGGGTTGAACACGTGGAGCAGCAAACTGCAAAGCAGAAAGAAGAGGGGCGTACTATGGAGGGATATGATTTCCATTTTCAAGGCACCTGCATCCTGTGCAGGGGGACAGCCTAACATAAAATGTGCCTAACAACAAATATATTGACTTCTTACTAAAAATCTCCAGTTCATATAACCAAGGGGTTTATAACTTCTCCTTTAAAAGTGATATTCCTGGGACTTCCCTGGTGGTCCAGTGGTGAAGACTCTGCGCTTCCAATGCAGCAGGCGTGGGTTCAATCCCTGGTTGGGGAGCTAAGATCCCACATGCTGCGCAGCCAAAGAAATATTTTTCAAAAGTGATATTCCTGTATTATTGAATTTAGTGGTTTAGATTTTGTTTTAAGGTTAAGAAGATTTCAGTTTATTTACCAGGAACAAAGAAAACATAATGTAAAAATAGTTTCCCAGAAACGATTTCCATCATTCTCTTCTTCCCTTTCTCCCGCAGACTGGTGTTTCATCTTGACAAGCTCTCTGTCATTGCATAGGAAAGCTGTCTGGCTTGGAGGTTGCAATCCCAGGGAATTTTTCATCACCAGGGAAGTCTCCATCACTACAGAGGGATCAAGGGAGAAGTCAGTCCCTGGGAAGTGAGATGCTCCCCCTAAACACCAACACAGCAGTCGTGTACCTTTCAAGGGGTTCAGGGGCAAGCTGGGCAAGGCATTTCTACTAACTCTTCTTAAGGACCCTGGACAGTGCCCTATGCTACGAGGTAAGCGGTGACTGTGGTAATTCTTACTGGTGATCATTTCATGTCACTGATTCTCGGCTTTCTTTGTATTTCATAGGACTGTTATAAGTCCAATACAAAATGAGTCTTATTTTTAAAAAACTGAAATGTTTTACAAAGCCTAGCATTCTCATATAGAGTCCTTTCAATTCTCCCCACTTTCTTTCCCGAGAGGCTAAGAACACTTCACACCATGAACTAGGAGAGGGGGTAGAGCCCTTTCTGATGAAATATATCAACAAAGACAGAGTCTTAGCCTGCTTGCTCTCTGGACAGGCTCTCGGACCACAAGGTCTTAAATCCTGGTATAAATTAAGGAAGTGAGGACAGTTCAACTGGCACTCTCATAACAAGAGTTCTGAAACACCTTCCAGAGAGACTATAGCAGTAGATGAGGGAAGGGAGTGCTACAGTGTGGTAGTACAGGGGGAATGATCGGCTACAGCAGTGAAAAATGTGGTACCTATTGGTGTGCTCTCGGGGTTCTTGTACATGTAGCATAGATGACCTTTACAGTGTCCCTCCCACCTTCCCACCTGCATTAGGTGTTCTTTTTTTTTTTTTTAATTTATGTTTATTTATTTATTGTTTGAACTTATTTATTCTACGTAGTTATTTTTTTGGCTGCACTGGGTCTTCATTGCTGTGCACGGGCTTTCTCTAGTTGGCGGCTAGCGGGGGCTACTCTTGGTTGCGGTGTGCGGGCTTCTCATCGCGGTGGCGTCTCTTGTTGCGGAGCACGCGCTCTAGGCGCGTGGGCTTCGGTAGTTGCGGCTCACGGGCTCTAGAATGCAGGCTCAGTCGTTGTGGCACATGGGCTTAGTTGCTCCACGGCATGTGGGATCTTCCCAGACCAGGGCTCGAACCCGTGTCCCCCGCATTGCATTGGCAGGCGGATCCTTCACCACGGCGCCACCAGGGAAGCCCTAGGTGTTCTTCTATAGAGTCTCAAAACAGAGGGCACTGAGCGAAGGTAGTGGTTATTAAAGGCTCAGGATCTAAATTCTACCTGTCTCTACACCACTTCCCAGCTGTCGATTTGACCCCATTTTTGAATGCCGACCTCATTCTTCAACTTTCTCTGCCGTTTGTATACTCACCTTGAAAACTTGTTTCTGTGATGCGTTGAGCAGACACAGGGTGGCAGATTGCAGAGGTGGAAGCTGGTGGTCGGATATTTGTGGGCTGAATCTCCTTTAGTCCCATTCCCATTTCTGGTTGCACAGAGGCCCTACTTCCTGTGTGTGACACAGAGCCATAGGATTGCGGGCAGGAGCCAAGTTCTCCATACAGTCAAGACCCCAGTGTGCCTTGGTTATAGTAATATACCTGGCTTCCTTCCTGGCAGGGAAGTGACAGGCGGCTATGCCCCTGATTTGGAATCTGAGATGGTGTTCCCTGAGCAAGGCTGGCAGAAAGCGATGGATATAGAGGGACCATGTTATTGGCGTCTGAAGTTTTATCATACTGGGCTGCCATAAACATGGAGGAAGCAGCTGTGTGCCGGTCAGTGAGTGCCAGAGCAAAGTCTCCGAGTGAAGAAGAATTCTTTTCAGTGCTTCCTGTGATGTCCCACTCAAGAACACCTGGATAGGAAGGAGCTGAAGTGGAGATCTGGCTGTGGTCAGTAACTCCAGATAACATAGTCGTGCTAGAATGTTGGGAAAGGTAGGCACTACCCATGAGTGTCTGGAAAGAGGTCCCAGTAGCCGATGCCGAACTGACGGCAGGGGCAGAGACTCTGGAGAAGTTGCACAGACACTTCGTGTTAGGGAAGTTGCATTGCTCACCACAGGAAGAGAATGCTGCAGAGAATTTAGAGTTCCAAGTAGAGATGGATTTTGGAAATTTTCTGTAAGAACAAGAGGCTCATGAAAAACTCAGGGAGGTTGAGAAATTCTCACTCCGTTTGAGGAACAGCATTATCTTAAGGTTCTTGCTATCAGGACACCTCTACTATCAATACTTCCTGAGAAACCCAAAATCAGACAGTTAATGATGGCTGTAAGGACTGAGCAGTTTTCCACTCTTCTGTATTAACTGCCTGTGCTCCCATCTTGGGCGCAGATGGGCAGAAGAGCCAAGTGGTATGGTTCAGACATTGTTCTCTAGGCTGGAAGCAACCTTCCCCCTGCCCTGTCTTTCCCTTCAGCCTGCACTCGTATTGACTTCTATGCTACTTCCTAGACTGGAAGCATTTTAGAACTAGGAGGCCCTTAGAGAACTTCGATTTTCTCAGTCTCATTTCGTGAGTAAGGAAACTGAGGCTCAGAGAGGTCGGGTTGACTTGTTCAAGTTCTCTCATTCTGTTAGTATCATTACCAGGTTTCAGAACCTCAGTATCCTGACTTCCTTGCCAGGACTCTACTCTGAGCATGATACTGCCAGAAAGCAGGAGAAATAGAACTTCTAATATAGGCATTTTTTTTTGGCCATTAGAAAACAGTACGGCTATTACCATTGTCGTCTTCAGTGTCTCCCTTTGCTTGTACAGTTCCCACGCTATTACCTAGAGTTGACGTATAGCTCAGTCCAACTGGTGAATTGAAAGAGTCATTTTTGCCCTCTTCAAGCCTGCTTTCTCATCCTACCTCAAAATGATTACCCGAAAGTGGATATCTTAAGTGCTTTTGGAAAGAGAAAAGTTATCTGATTACTTCCGATTCCTCATCTATAAAGTGGTTATAACACCACCACCAATAATAATAGCAGTAATAATTAATAGACGAATAAGCTGATATATTGCGTATGATTTATGTGGAGGAAGATACAATAAGTTCTAGAAAGACAAAGAAAAATCATGACAAGCATATTACATAACGAAAAAGAAATCCATAGATATTAATGAAAACTGGGGTATGTGGCAAGTATCAAAGCCTAATGAATTTACTAACAAATGACATTCTGTACCATCCATGCAATATTATGAAAGTGAATTTTGCCCACTCTATTTTAGTGAATACTATTAACCAAAAAACACGATAGAGGTGATAGAGGTGAATGAATTCCTAGCCAATGCATACAGACAGAGAAGGTATATCAGTAAAAAATGCCTAACAAGCCACAGAATGCAATAAATGTGAATGTATAGGTAGCCACAACATATATAGACAAGTATTTCAATGAAAACCGGTACAAAGCAGACAGCAAAATAATAAGGGTAAAAGAGTTTCATTATGGTGCTCATTCATATTTTTACCCAGCAAGTAACAGGTACTAAGCCTAGGAGAAATATATATTTCAAGGAATATAACTTATATAATAAGCAGAAAGGAAGCTTAAAAAGTATCAAGAAGGTTTTTGTATTTATCCTAGAACTTAGATTAGAATCATCTTCAACATCCAAGAAGATGACATCCCAAAACCTAAAAAAACCATCATCCCTAGAATCCAATACAAAAAGATTTTCAAATGTAAGAAAATCCAAAGGACTCCACAATATTGTTTTCGATAAATGTGGATGTTTGTTTTTTTTTTTTTTTTCTTTTGCCGCGCCGCGTGGCCCTGGCCGTGAAAGCACCGAGTCCTAAGCACTGGACCGCCAGGGAATTCCCTAAATGGGGAATTCGAGATGTGGGGCTTGACTTTTTCTTTTTCTTCTTCGGTAGCTAAGATCTACAAGCGAACGATGGCTGTTGATCAATGTGCTCTCTGTGTTAGGAAGGAAATAACTGTAAAAATGAAAAGCAACCTTGCCTTAGAACCTACATATCACACAAAGGAACTAGTCCTTCTGATTCAGTTTAGAAGATATCATGTAAAATGTTTAACTGGTAAAATGTCTACCTAGTTTAAAAATTAGAAAGAGTAAAACACTGAATAGCAACCCCCTAGATAACCACTTTGGTTTCTTGTTTATAGGAAGCATCATTTCTAAAACATATTTCTAAAATGTTTATATTCAAAACTGTCAAGTGCCAACTGTATTCAGAGAGGCAATAAAAGAAAGAAAACGGAGTATGACTTTTCTGATAAGCTGCCTTTCCTGGTGATCCCCTGTTCTGGCCTTACTTTCCTTCTTAGTCTGTTAATGTAAGGATTTGCTACCATCAACTTTGTTTTGCCCTGCTCTGAGCAGATTTCCCTCTGTGCTGCTTCTGCTTTCATTTAAAATCTTTGGTTCCCATCAACATTCCATTGCAAAGTACGTTTTCCTTGAGAGCTCCTCTATGCTTTCCCTCTTCATTCTTATATTTTTTCCCATCTCTTGGTTCCTGTTGGCCTGTGCTAATGAAAACAATCCTAAACTTCCTTACGTTTGACTCTGTGCCTCCCTATATAGCCCAGTACTCTCCATCCTCTCTCCCTATTCTCTCTTTTCAACTAGTCGAAATACTAGTGGAGGGAGACCATTAGAGATGAAACATCTTGGCATATATTGCTAGTTTTCTATGTCACCTGGCTTTTCTATGTTTCTGTTGAAACCCTGTTGAGAAGTCTCTGATTTCATTTTCTCCATGGGTACCCTTTAAGGCTCAATACTGGAAAAGAAGGGGATCAGAGTGATCAACCCAATGTGGTATCCTAACGTAACAGATAAGGAAAGCAACAGGCTTTGTGAGACAGCCAGTGATTTGTCCAAAGTCACACAGATAGTAAACGTCAAAGTCAAAACTGAAATTAGGTCTCCAGACTTGTAGTTCAATACTTTCCCTCATTATTCCATGCTATTTTGAATCTCCTACTCAATTTAGGGGCAAAAGAAATCGAACGCAAAACTTTCCAAAGTTTCTTTTCTTACCTGACATGGTCAGAGAAGAGGAAACATCAACTGCAGGTACAAGGGATGAGGAGACAACACTAGAGGATGTCTGAGTGGCTGCAGCTGAACGGCGCACGTGTCCAGTACAGAGGTCACTGGTTACTGGTCCAAACAGCTCCACGGAAACGCCAAGACTCTACCAAGTGGTAGTAGGTTTGGTAGGACAGTGATGTCACAAAGCAGGCAGTTCAGAGGTATGAGATAGCCAATAGGGAGGTCCGATCCCCAAGAGGAAGGCGGGGTTGGGTGAAGAGAGTGTAGGAGAGCTAAAACAACACCTAAGTTTCTGAGCTCTGGGGAGGAAATCCTAGAAGACAGATTTACCTCTCCCAGGCTCTTCCATTAGGGAAATCATTGCAACATTTCTTACAGACGCTCATTAATATAATAAACTAACAGTTACTTATATTCTACAGAGTATTCTATTTTATGTATCATATACTTAGAGCTATATAGATGTTATTTAATTAATAATCCTTAGGAAGGAAAGAGCCATCTAGTTTGAACTATTACAGTTGTTCTGAAATCATATGTGTCTACTGAGTGAACTGATAGCAGCTTTTAAGGAGCAAAAGTAGGGATTAAGAAGCTCTTTTTGTAACTTGGTTCAAGAGTAGGGTGAAGTTTGTTGAGTGTACCTTGTGGAGAATGTTGTGATCCAAGGCTCTTCTCTTTGAGTTTCTTCTCCTTGACTCCTACCTTCCTTGGGCTGGGCTGGGCTGGGCTAGGCTAGCCTGGGGGCCAGGTTGGACTTGCGACTTAACATTTCTCTTCCGCTTTCTTCTTCTTCTTTTTTTTTTTTTTTTTGTTCCATTCTGGACATTGCTTCTAGGACAAGCCTTGATCTTGCATTGGATGTTACTTCCTGTCAACTTCCAGCAGCAGGAGTCTTCTTTTCAGTGCTTGATGCTTCACAAAATAGACTCTGCCCGTTGGCAGCAAATACCAGAGAGCTAGGAGACAGAGCTGGTTGCAGACCTTTCCTCTTCCAGCCTTTGGTTGCAATTGTTTTGCCCATAATTTGCTAGCTCTAGTTCCTTGGGCCACACAGGTATCCTGCCATCCAGCTCTTTTTCTATGTGAGAGACATTCTGAACACTGTCCCTTTTTCTTTGCACAGAAGTATATAGAGTGTGGCAGTTACTGTAATCTCCTCCCCCTTGCAAACAGCCACTCTCGAATCTTGGACCTCTAGGACTCTCTGTCTTGCATGCTTGGGTGCAAGGCCAAGCAAAATGAAGAGGAGAATAATTAGAGAAAGAGGAGGACATTGGTGGAGAATTGGGAGCAGGTAAGGTGAAAGGGCACAGGAGAAAAGAGATGCATGTAGATTTTTTGGTTTCTGTGGGAAACAAGTTGACACACTTGGGTGGGCCTCATTTTGTATTAACAGAACAGAGAGTTAAAGATATAAGTAGCTAGATAGTGCAGCAACTGCCATGAAGTCTGTACACTGAAGAGAACAGTCTCACGTCTAATTTTCATTTTGTTTTATGTCATAGTACCTTATTGATAGCATTCACTGGTGTGTTTGTAGATTACAGATGTGTTCAAATGCTCTGGTTTTGTCTACATGGTTATTTCCTTGTCCTATTTGTAAGGAATCCAACATTGTAAGACATATTGCATGTTTTCCTCTTGACGATTGTTTACCTTGAAGCGTCATGAACTAACTTGAGCTGTTGGATTTTGTGGAGAAACTTTCAAAAGGGTCTGTGAAAAAGGCATTGTGGTGAGTCGCATTATGCACCCGAGCGTAAGGAGCAGATATCTGCCACCAGCCCAACTGGGCCTGGATTGCCTCTGTTTTAGTTCCCCCGGTTAGTGCTTTTCTCCCTAACCACTCTTGTGACTGTGATCATGTGAGTAAGGGCTGAGTTGCTAATGATTTCTGTGTGAGGTAAGCTGGTTTGAGGGAGGAAATCTATGGCCTTGGTGGAAAGCTTTCAGGGGTGCAAAGATTGATCTTCCTGGGGACTTTTCTGGTCCCAGGAAGATATCGCATAGATGGGACCTCCAAAGGCACACATTGAATCTTTAGGCCTGTTTTTCCTATTATGAGATACGAGTTTCTTCACTGATGGGGATGATGCTTATCTGAGAAGAAACTGTGAAAGGTGGTGTAGTATAGAGGTGTGGCTTAAGCTTTTAAGTTTTCTTCAAGGTTTTTCCCCTAAGCTTCATACTTCAGACGGCCTACTTACATGATACTAGTATGTGATGTCAGGCTAACAACTTCCTAAATATACCTGCAAGCCAGATCAGTGTCTCTTTTCTCTGTATTCCCATGGAAATCAAGGGTCCCGCCGAATTTTCCATCGAAACAGTTGATTTGTGTTGTCTCTAGGAATGCTAAAGGGCGTCCCGTTGCTTCCTAACCGGTGTCATTTGGGAGATCTACCTCTGTACGTTCAAATGATTAACTTTGAGACTTTGCTCATGTGTGCGGTAAACTCTTGAATTCCCTAAGACCTTCCTTTCCTCCATCTCATACCCCATTAAGCCCGCTTCAGTTTATCTCCTGAATTTCTTTCGAACCTGTCAGCTCTTCCTCAACATCCTAATACTGAACTTGCCTGTCTGTTGCGATTAGGTCCTAACTAGTGTCCATATATCTTGTTTCCTTCCAAGCCATCCTTCACACAAGAAACCTTCAAAGCAAGTTGGAACATTGCTCATAAACATCGCTCACAAACATTGTTTTGAGAATAGAAAACACAGTGTTGGCCTTTAGGACTCTGCGTGGTCTAGAATCCTCTCTGCTTCTCTAGCCCCGTCTTGTGCCATTTGTGCCCTCACTTTCTATGCTTCAGATACACTGAATTAACCTTAGTTCTCACTCATCTGACAGAAGTCAGTTCAGATATTATTTTTCACTGTGATTCCTAGCATTAAGGAATTTGATTATCAGGTTTTGTATGAGGACTGAAACTAAACTGGGAAGTGGAAGAATTGAGTTTCAACTGTTTCAGTCAACACGCATGTATTAATGATACCTAAGTATTGAAGACCGGGCTAGGTTTCATGAGGGATCCAGAAGTTCTGGCCATCTCTGGTTTTGGATATCCCTTATTTGTTGAGACCTTTGCGTTGTCTGGTTGCCTTTTGTCTGTTTTCCAGATGGGAAAACAGGAACAAGGGAAGTATAGGTTATTACTAGGTGGGGTTGAACACGTGGAGCAGCAAACTGCAAAGCAGAAAGAAGAGGGGCGTACTATGGAGGGATATGATTTCCATTTTCAAGGCACCTGCATCCTGTGCAGGGGGACAGCCTAACATAAAATGTGCCTAACAACAAATATATTGACTTCTTACTAAAAATCTCCAGTTCATATAACCAAGGGGTTTATAACTTCTCCTTTAAAAGTGATATTCCTGGGACTTCCCTGGTGGTCCAGTGGTGAAGACTCTGCGCTTCCAATGCAGCAGGCGTGGGTTCAATCCCTGGTTGGGGAGCTAAGATCCCACATGCTGCGCAGCCAAAGAAATATTTTTCAAAAGTGATATTCCTGTATTATTGAATTTAGTGGTTTAGATTTTGTTTTAAGGTTAAGAAGATTTCAGTTTATTTACCAGGAACAAAGAAAACATAATGTAAAAATAGTTTCCCAGAAACGATTTCCATCATTCTCTTCTTCCCTTTCTCCCGCAGACTGGTGTTTCATCTTGACAAGCTCTCTGTCATTGCATAGGAAAGCTGTCTGGCTTGGAGGTTGCAATCCCAGGGAATTTTTCATCACCAGGGAAGTCTCCATCACTACAGAGGGATCAAGGGAGAAGTCAGTCCCTGGGAAGTGAGATGCTCCCCCTAAACACCAACACAGCAGTCGTGTACCTTTCAAGGGGTTCAGGGGCAAGCTGGGCAAGGCATTTCTACTAACTCTTCTTAAGGACCCTGGACAGTGCCCTATGCTACGAGGTAAGCGGTGACTGTGGTAATTCTTACTGGTGATCATTTCATGTCACTGATTCTCGGCTTTCTTTGTATTTCATAGGACTGTTATAAGTCCAATACAAAATGAGTCTTATTTTTAAAAAACTGAAATGTTTTACAAAGCCTAGCATTCTCATATAGAGTCCTTTCAATTCTCCCCACTTTCTTTCCCGAGAGGCTAAGAACACTTCACACCATGAACTAGGAGAGGGGGTAGAGCCCTTTCTGATGAAATATATCAACAAAGACAGAGTCTTAGCCTGCTTGCTCTCTGGACAGGCTCTCGGACCACAAGGTCTTAAATCCTGGTATAAATTAAGGAAGTGAGGACAGTTCAACTGGCACTCTCATAACAAGAGTTCTGAAACACCTTCCAGAGAGACTATAGCAGTAGATGAGGGAAGGGAGTGCTACAGTGTGGTAGTACAGGGGGAATGATCGGCTACAGCAGTGAAAAATGTGGTACCTATTGGTGTGCTCTCGGGGTTCTTGTACATGTAGCATAGATGACCTTTACAGTGTCCCTCCCACCTTCCCACCTGCATTAGGTGTTCTTTTTTTTTTTTTTAATTTATGTTTATTTATTTATTGTTTGAACTTATTTATTCTACGTAGTTATTTTTTTGGCTGCACTGGGTCTTCATTGCTGTGCACGGGCTTTCTCTAGTTGGCGGCTAGCGGGGGCTACTCTTGGTTGCGGTGTGCGGGCTTCTCATCGCGGTGGCGTCTCTTGTTGCGGAGCACGCGCTCTAGGTGCGTGGGCTTCGGTAGTTGCGGCTCACGGGCTCTAGAATGCAGGCTCAGTCGTTGTGGCACATGGGCTTAGTTGCTCCACGGCATGTGGGATCTTCCCAGACCAGGGCTCGAACCCGTGTCCCCCGCATTGCATTGGCAGGCGGATCCTTCACCACGGCGCCACCAGGGAAGCCCTAGGTGTTCTTCTATAGAGTCTCAAAACAGAGGGCACTGAGCGAAGGTAGTGGTTATTAAAGGCTCAGGATCTAAATTCTACCTGTCTCTACACCACTTCCCAGCTGTCGATTTGACCCCATTTTTGAATGCCGACCTCATTCTTCAACTTTCTCTGCCGTTTGTATACTCACCTTGAAAACTTGTTTCTGTGATGCGTTGAGCAGACACAGGGTGGCAGATTGCAGAGGTGGAAGCTGGTGGTCGGATATTTGTGGGCTGAATCTCCTTTAGTCCCATTCCCATTTCTGGTTGCACAGAGGCCCTACTTCCTGTGTGTGACACAGAGCCATAGGATTGCGGGCAGGAGCCAAGTTCTCCATACAGTCAAGACCCCAGTGTGCCTTGGTTATAGTAATATACCTGGCTTCCTTCCTGGCAGGGAAGTGACAGGCGGCTATGCCCCTGATTTGGAATCTGAGATGGTGTTCCCTGAGCAAGGCTGGCAGAAAGCGATGGATATAGAGGGACCATGTTATTGGCGTCTGAAGTTTTATCATACTGGGCTGCCATAAACATGGAGGAAGCAGCTGTGTGCCGGTCAGTGAGTGCCAGAGCAAAGTCTCCGAGTGAAGAAGAATTCTTTTCAGTGCTTCCTGTGATGTCCCACTCAAGAACACCTGGATAGGAAGGAGCTGAAGTGGAGATCTGGCTGTGGTCAGTAACTCCAGATAACATAGTCGTGCTAGAATGTTGGGAAAGGTAGGCACTACCCATGAGTGTCTGGAAAGAGGTCCCAGTAGCCGATGCCGAACTGACGGCAGGGGCAGAGACTCTGGAGAAGTTGCACAGACACTTCGTGTTAGGGAAGTTGCATTGCTCACCACAGGAAGAGAATGCTGCAGAGAATTTAGAGTTCCAAGTAGAGATGGATTTTGGAAATTTTCTGTAAGAACAAGAGGCTCATGAAAAACTCAGGGAGGTTGAGAAATTCTCACTCCGTTTGAGGAACAGCATTATCTTAAGGTTCTTGCTATCAGGACACCTCTACTATCAATACTTCCTGAGAAACCCAAAATCAGACAGTTAATGATGGCTGTAAGGACTGAGCAGTTTTCCACTCTTCTGTATTAACTGCCTGTGCTCCCATCTTGGGCGCAGATGGGCAGAAGAGCCAAGTGGTATGGTTCAGACATTGTTCTCTAGGCTGGAAGCAACCTTCCCCCTGCCCTGTCTTTCCCTTCAGCCTGCACTCGTATTGACTTCTATGCTACTTCCTAGACTGGAAGCATTTTAGAACTAGGAGGCCCTTAGAGAACTTCGATTTTCTCAGTCTCATTTCGTGAGTAAGGAAACTGAGGCTCAGAGAGGTCGGGTTGACTTGTTCAAGTTCTCTCATTC
>NW_026646217.1:0-70166 GCF_949987535.1 Balaenoptera acutorostrata | reverse complement strand
GTGTTTTTCTGTCGTCTCATTTTGCCTATCTTACTGTGTTTGGGGTCTCCTTTTCACAGGCTGCAGGTTCGTAGTTCCCGTTGTTTTTGGTATCTGTCCCCAGTGGCTAAGGTTGGTTCAGTGGGTTGTGTAGGCTTCCTGGTGGAGGGAACTACTGCCTGAGTTCTGGTGGATGAGGCTAGATCTTGTCTTTCTGGTGGGCACGTCCACGTCTGGTGGTGTATTTTGGGGTGTCTGTGGCCTTATTATGATTTTAGGCAGCCTCTCTGCTAATGGATGGGGTTGTGTTCCTGTCTAGCTAGTTGTTTGGCATAGGATGTCCAGCACTGTAGCTTGCTGGTCGTTGGGTGAAGCTGGGTCTTGATGTTGAGATGGAGATCTCTGGGAGATTTTTGCCATTTGGTATTACGTGGAGCTGGGAGGTCTCTTGTGGACCAGTGTTCTAAAGTTGGCTCTCCCACCTCAGAGGCACGGCCCTGATGCCTGGCTGGAGCACCAAGAGCCTTTCGTCCACACGGCTCAGAGTTAAAGGGAGAAAAAATAGAAAGAAAGAAAGAAAGAGGCTATAATATAGTGAAGTAAAATAAAGCTATTGTAAAGCAAAGCTATACAGACAAAATCTCACCCAGAAGCATACACATATACACTCACAAAAAAAAGCAAAAGGGGAAAAATTAATATCTCCTGCTCCCAGAGTCCCCCTCCTGAATTTGGGATGATTCGTTGTCTATTCAGGTATTCAACAGATGCAGGCACATCCAGTTGTTTGTGGAGCTTTAATCCGCTGCTCCTGAGGCTGCTGGGAGAGATTTCCCCTTCTCTTCCCTGTTCGCACAGCTCCTGGGGTTCAGCTTTGGATTTGGACCCGCCTCTGCATGTAGGTCGCCTGAGGGCGTCTGTTCCTCGCCCAGACAGGACGGGGTTAAAGGAGCAGCTGCTTCGGGGGCTCTGGCTCACCCAGGCCGCGGGGAGGGAGCGGTACGGAGGAGGCGGGGCGAGCCTGCAGCGTCAGAGGCCGGCGTGACGTTGCACCAGCCTGAGGCGCGCAGTGCGTTCTCCCGGGGATGTTGTCCCCGGATCCCGGGACCCTGGCAGTGGCGGGCTGCACAGGCTACCGGGAGGGGCGGTGTGGAGAGTGACCTGTGCTCACACACAGGCTTTTTGGAGGCGGCAGCAGCAGCCCCAGCGTCTCACGCCCGTCTCTGGGGTCCGCGCTGATCACCGCGGCTCGCGCCCTTCTCTGGAGTTCGTTTAGGCAGCGCTCTGAATCCCCTCTCCTTGCGCGCAGAGAAACTAAGAGGCAAGAAAAAGTCTCTTGCCTCTTCGGCAGCTGCAGACCTTTTCCCGGTCTCCCTCCCGGCTAGCTGTGGTGCGCCAACCCCTTCAGGCTGTGTTCACGCTGCCAGCCCCAGTCCTCTCCCTGCGATCCGACCGAAGCCGAGCCTCAGCTCCCAGCCCCGCCCGCCCCGGCGGGTGAGCAGACAAGCCTCTCGGGCTGGTGAGTGCTGCTCGGCGCCGAGCCTCTGTGCGGGAACCTCTCCGCTTTGCCCTCCGCACCTCTGTGGCTGCGCTCTCCTCCGTGGCTCTGAAGCTTCCCCCCTCCGCCACCCGCAGTCTCCGCCCGCGAAGGGGCTCCTAGTGCGTGGAAACCTTTCCTCCTTCACAGCTCCCTCCCACTGGTGCAGGTGCCGTCCCTATTCTTTTGTCTCTGTTATTTCTTTTTTCTTTTGCTCTACCCAAGTACGGGGGGAGTTTCTTGCCTTTTTGGAGGTCGGACGTTTTCTGCCAGCGTTCAGTGGGTGTTCTGTAGGAGCAGTTCCACGTGTAGATGTATTTCTACTGTATCTGTGGGAAGGAAGGTGATCTCCGCGTCTTACTCTTCCGCCATCTTCTCCCTCCCCCCTGTAACATTTTTATATCTGAAGACTTTACACATTATTACCTTGTCTTTGTCCAGGTGTTCTGAGTTCTTATAAGTGTAATATTTCAAATAAAATTTAGAATTATTTAATTATTAATTACTTAACTATTTGATTTTAATAACATATTGCTTATATAATTAGAAAAATGAAAATAATAACAGCTAGTATTATATTTCAGCATATATGTTCTAAAATTTGTATGATGTATATAGCTTAGCAAGAAAAATTTAACATGACAGAAAGTTAATTATTCCTACAATCATATGTAAATTAATTCCAATCATACATTTTAGTTAACTGAATTCATAGCATAGATGTTGTTTTTCTCTGTGGCAATGACATCCATCTGCATCTCCTCCAATCATTTCAGTACAGGCTTGCATCTCTACACAGAGATAAGCCATGGCAATTATCAAATATGTTTTTACCTCAAAATTGTCTCTAATTGTAATCATAAATTTTAAAAAATATTATTTTACATTCTTTTTTTAAAATATCTGCTTTTCTAACTTGACTATGGAAGTCTCTTCATTCTCTTCAGTTTTAACTGCCTTTTAATTGTAACATATGTTCCATATGCAGTTTTTCTAAATCTGTTTTTCTATTTTCCTTCACTTTGTTCCTCTTTCTTACTTGAAACGAAAAGTACTTTGTAATTTATAAATTTACAATGTGGAATGACTGAATGATGTCTACTTTTTAAATATATTTCAGTATTTGAGATATTACAATGTATGTTTAATTCACCTTTCTTTGATTACTCTTGATTTAGAACATCTCTTCATTTTTTATCAATCTTTTGAATATTTTCCTCTTTGTAATATCACTTCGTCTCTTTTCAATTTTTATTACATTTTATTTTTATTACGTTTTTTAATTGAAGTATAGTTGATGTACAATATTATATGTTATAGGTGTACAATGTAGTGATTTACAATTTTTAAAGGTTACACTCCATTTATAGCTATTATAAAATATTGGCGATATTCTCCATGTTGTACAATGTATCCTTGTAACTTATTTTATACCTGATAGTTTGTACCTCTTAATCTTTTACCCCTATATTTCCCCTCCTCATTCCCTCTCCCCACTGGTAACTACTACTTTGTTCTTTGTATTTGTGAGTCTGTTTCTTTTTTGTTATATTCACTAGTTTGTCATACTTTTAAGATTCCACATGTAAGTGGTGTCACACAGTGTTTGTCTTTCTCTGTCTGACTTATTTCACTTACCATAATACCCTCCAAATCCATCCATGTTGCTGCAACTGACAATATTCCATTCTTTTTTTATGGCTGAGGAGTATTCCATTGTGTATATATACCCCTTTTTCTTTATCCATTCATCTCTTGATGGACACTTAGGTTGCTTCCATATCTCAGCAATTGTAAATAATGCTGCTATGAACATTGTGGTGTATGTATCTTTTCAAATTAGTGTTTTTGTTTTTTTCAGATATATACCCAGGAGTGGAATTGCTGGATGATATGGTAGTGCTATTTTGAGTTTTTTGAGAAACCTCCGTACTCTTCTCCATGGTGGCTACACCCATTTAAATTCCCACCAACAGTGTACTAGGGTTCTCTTTTATCCAAATCCTTGCCAACATTTGTTATTTGTTTTCATTTTTGGTGATAGCCATTCTGACAGGTGTGAGGTGATATCTCATTGTGGTCTTGATTTGCATTTCCTTGATGATTAGTGATGTTAAGCATCTTTTCATTTGCCTGTTGGCAATCTGCATTGCCTCTTTGGAAAAATACCTATTCAGTTCTTCTGCCCATTTTTTAATTGGACTCTTTGTATTTTTGATGTTGCGTTGTGTGAGCTGTTTGTATAACTTGTATATTAACCCCTTATAGATCATATAATTTGCAAATATTTTTTCCCATTCAGTACATTGTCTTTTTGTTTTGTCAATAGTTTCCTTTGTTGTGCAAAAGCTTTTAAGTTTAATTAAGTCCCACTTACTTAGTTTTGCTTTTATTTCCTTTGCTTTAGGAGGCAGATCCAAAAAAATATTGCTACAATTTATGTAAAAGAGTGTTCTGCCTATGTTTTCCTCCAGGAGTTTTATGGTTTCTGGTCTTACATTTAAAGTTTTAATTTACTTTTTGTATACAGTGTTAGAGAATGTTCTAATTTCATTCTTTTACTTGTAGCTGTCCAGTTTTTCCAGCACCACTTATTGAAGAGACTGTCTTTTCTCCATTGTATACTCTTGCCTCATTTGTTGTAGATTCATTGACCACATGTGCATGGGTTTATTTCTGGGCTCTCCATTCTGTTCCATTGATCTCTGTGTCTATTTTTGTGCCATTACCATACTGCTTTGATTACTGGAGCTTGTAGTGTAGTCTGAAGTCAAGGAGCATGACTCTGCCCTCCAGCTCTGTTCTTTCTCAAGATAGTTTTGACTATTCCGCATCTTTTGTGTTTCCATACAAATTTTAAAATTATTTGTTCCTGTTCTGTTAAAAATGCCTTTGGTATCTTGATAGGGATTGCGTTGAATCTGAAGATTGCCTTGGGTAGTATGGTCGTTTAAACAATATTGATTCTCCCAATCCAAGAACATGGTGTATCTTTCAAGCTGTTTTTGTTGTCTTCAATTTCTTTCATCAGGGTCTCATGGCTTTCCTAATACAGGTTTTTTACTTCTTTAGGTAGGCTTATTCTTAGGTTTTTTGTTCTTTTTGATGTGATGGTAAATGGGATTGTTTCCTTAAGTTATCTTTCTGATGTTTTGTTGTTAGTGTATAGAAATGTAACAGATTCCTGTGTATTAATTTTGTATCCTGCAACTTTACTGAATTCATTGATGAGCTCTAGTAGTTTTCTGGTGGTGTCTTTAGGACTTTCTATGTATAGTAAGTATCATGTCGTCTGTAAACAGTGACAGTTTACTTTTTTCCTTTCCAATTTGGATTCCTTTTATTTCTTTTTTTCTCTGATTGCTGTGGCTAAGACTTCCAAAACTATGTTGAATAAAAGTAGCGAAAGGGGGCATCTTTGTCTTGTTCCTGATCTTAGTGGAAATACTTTCAGCTTTGCACCACAGAGTATGATGTTAGCTGTGGGTTTGTCATATATGGCCTTTATTGTGTTGAAGTATGTTCCCTCAATGCCCACTTTGTGGAGAGTTTTTATCATAAAGATGCGTGTTGAATTTTGTCAAAAGCTTTTTCTCCATCTGTTGAGATGATCACATGGTTTTTATTCTTCAGTTTGTTAATGTGATGTATTACATTGATTGATTTGCAGATATTAAAAAATTCTTGATCCCTGGGATAAATCCCACTTGATCATGGTGTATGATCCTTTTAATGGATTGTTAGATTTGGTTTGCTAATGTTTTGTTGGGGATTATTGCATGTATGTTTATCAGTGATATTCACCTGTAATTTTCTTTTTTTGCAATATTTTTGTCTGGTTTTCCTATCAGGGTGATACTGCCCTCATAGAATGAGTTTGGAAGTGTTCCTTCCTCTGCAATTTTTTGGAATTGTTTGAGAAGGATAGATGTTAACACTTCTCTAAATGTTTGGTAGAATTCACCTGGGAAACCATCTGGTCCTGGTCTTTTTTTGTTATTTATTTCTCTTATTAATCTCTAATAAATAATTTAGGCATTATAAAAACTAACTTTTGTCTGTCTACTGTGATTCCATTTTTTGGTTTTGTTTATTGTTTATTGACCATATTTATATCTTTTCTCCTCAAAAAAAAATTTTATAGCTCCTTGGTTTCTAGTCTTGTTAGAAAATATTTTCCTATGCTCAAATAATTTGTATAATATTCTAGATTTCCTTGTAATGTTTTCATTAATTTTTAAAAATATTTAAGTATTTTATTCATCTTGATTTTAGTTTTGAATATAATGAAAACTTGGAATCAATTTTTTTTCTTTCAGTTGAATATCTTATGTCTGGTACTGTTTTATGGTACTATTTACCATTATTTTCCACTGAATCAATTTTGTATATTCACATATATTAATAAGTTATATTTGAGAATTTAATTCTAGTTTCTCCATTGAGTTTCATTGGTTTGTATATTCCTACCTCAGTAATAAATTTGATTACAGTGTCTACTTAATATATTTTAATATTATCCTAAGAAAATTCTCTACTAAAATTTTAATAGTGTTATCATTTATTTTCATTTGATTTTTGTTCCAGATACTTTTACTACACTTTGTCACTTCCCCTTGGCCCATCTCTCATTTCAGCAGCATCTGAATTGGCTAATTCCCTGAGAACTCATACTTACCTCTTTCTGTTAGACCCTAGACAAAGTCAAGCTCTCATCTAAAGTCTTTCCATTTCTGACCCCAGATCTTTTGCAAGACTGTCAGCCTGTTTGGCCCAAGTTTTGTGCAGCCTTGAATTAATGCCTCCTGGATCCATCCTTAAAGAACAAGGGAATAAAGATGGTAGAAAACACAAAATCCTCCCAGTGGTACAGTGCACAATTCTGAGAAACATTTTTTTCACTTTTCAGGTAACTCCAATGGATTGAGCCCCCAGTACCCTCAAACAGACACCATGATCACACTTCTTATGGATTTTTTTTCCTTTCCTCATTCACCCTCTTCCTTGACTTTTTCTTCCTAAGATCATCTGCCATATAAACCACTTGCACTCAAATCATTATCTTAGGTTTTTGTACAAATGAATACAAACTAAAATGATTTTTGTGATAATTTTAACCTCTTTTAGGATTCCATTGGGATAACAATAAATGACTGTATTAATTATGGGAGAACTGATATTTTTATGATGATATCCAGGTATTCATTATACACAAATTTACATTTTTTTAAAATTTATTTTTATTTTTATTTATTTTTGGCTGCATTGCATCTTTGTTGCTGAGTGCAGGCTTTCTCTAGTTGTGGCAAGCGGGGGCTACTCTTTGTTGTGGTGTGTGGGCTTCTCATTGTGGTGGCTTCTCTTGTGGCAGAGCATGGGCTCTAGGTGCCTGGGCTTCAGTAGTTGTGGCTCACGGGCTCTAGAGCACAGGTTCAGTAGTTGTGGTGCACAGGCTTAGTTGCTCCGTGGCATGTGGGATCTTCCAGACCAGGGCTTGAATCTGTGTCCCCTGCATTGGCAGGTGGATTCTTAACCACTGCGCCACCAGGGAAGCCCCTACATTTGTTTTCTGATACTGTTTTATCTCTGCTAATGCTTTCCTTATTTTATTTCATATAGATATTATTTCTTTCCTGAGTATTATTTCTTAAGTATCTTTAAGTCTTTCACATATTAACTTCACTGTTTCCAATAGAATGTTTTTATTCATTTCAGCTCTAATATTTAGAATTAAAATGAAGACAAATTTTCTTCAGTCTAGCAACACTAACTTAGGGATTTTCTAGATTTTCATCTTTTCATTTAGCAAAACAAGGTGATTTTGTCCCTTCTGAAGTTTGTGTAAGGTATTTTATTTTCATCTCTTATTGTATTTGCCAGTCCTTCAAGGAAATGTTAAACTCTGATGGTGATAGTTGGCATACTTGTCTAGATAATTATTCAACAGAAAACAATTCATTTTGTCACCATATTACATATTTCCTTTTGAGTATTGGTAGATAATCTTTATTACACTTATTTAATTGCCTTCTAGTCCAGTGATACTTAGGAGTTTTTATTAGACAGCTCTGTTGAATTTTATCAAATGCCCTTTTGGCATTTATTGATATGATACAATGATTTTTTTCTCTTCTTTATTTTTGATGTAATCGATTTAATGAGAGTCAGCTAGCTTACTGTAATATTATTATGTGGTTTTTTTTTTTTTTTTTGGAAGATTCAATAAAATACCAGACAGTAATCTCTACCATGCAAGTTTGGATACTCTTTTAAAGGTTATAGATGTTCTAAACCAACAAATGATATTTGATGCTATTTACACCGTGGGCAATATGCATGGACCTGAAAACCAAGGGGTGGGAATAGGAATGGCTGTTTTCAACATGACTTCTAATGACCAATTTCTACACTTTTTCTTCTCATTTTGATCTTTAGTCGTTGTTCATCAAGAGGACTTAATATTCTTAGGGAGGTGCTTCCATTAAAAGACAGAACAATGGTTTTATTAAATTGGTTATTGAGGTCCCTTCTCTGAAAATATGGATTCCTCATGCCATTGAACAAATAGGTCAAAAGCAAGTTACTATGTTATCTGGAGTAATTCATTTTATTGTTAAGGAACATGGGATTGGGGCAGTAGGAATATATCTGGAAGCTAGGGAATTATTTGGGATGACACTGGTACTTCCATAACCAGTGATAAAATTAGTAAACAATTATAGTAACTCATCCAGTCAGGACCCTCAACACTCAGATATTTCATATATAACCATTTAAGTCACCCCATCAGTTACAAATTGCTAGTCAACTAAAGGGGGTATTTTAGAACTGATAGAATATTTTAACAATAAAGGAAGACTGCTATAAATAAGGTTATGAAAAAGTGCAAAAATAAAGAATGTAATAGCTATTCATATTTTTGACCTTACCAAATTTATTTATGTGTTATATATAAACCAATTATCCTTTTCCTTTTCCTTTGTTACCAGTTATTTTATAGGATTGTTATTGGTAGCTACTTATATAATTTATTCCTTAGGTTATAGAATATGTAAGGTGATTGTAATTAACTAGAATACAGATACAGATTGTAATTAACTAGAATACATACAGAAAGAACTACAAAGACTGAAATGACCTTGCTCATCCATTTGGGGGAGAGGTTGAGCAGTGTTTGTTTCTTGAGCAGGAGATGCATTATGTTGTTACTGCTGTTGTTGAGTTAGAATTTAGGGTAAGTAGATAGGTAAATTTTAAATATTGAGTAGACAAAGGCTGTACTGTGTTGTATGTAATCAGTTGACATTCGGTACCCATTTCTACTTCCTTCTAGTAAGGGTTTAGGTGTAGCAGAGGCTGGATAGGTGAAACAAAACACAACATCTCATCCTCTTTTGCAACATTTATGGTTGCAAATAAGTTTTCATTAAATAGATTCACTTCCCAAGTTTGTGCAACAGACTTTATACAGATTTGTCTATTTCTGTTCTCAAGCAAGGTAGAGACTTGACCGTTGAGAAACCAGTTTCAGTGGCAATAGGAGCCAGACTCAAAGATCAAATCATCTAAGTCAGCTGCACAAGGCATCAGCATCATGCATAGCCTCTTGATTCCCACACCTATCCAACACCTTTCCTTACACCTGTTTCCCTGAATTAAATCCCATTTTCTTACACATATAAGCATTATTTCTGTTTGTTTTGTTTGTTTGTTTTTGCAGTGATACAGACTCACTGGAGGTATAAAAAGGAAAAGATGAATTGGGGAAGGGGAAGATAAAAAACGTTTTCACCTATGAGAGGAAGAAATAGGGGAGAAATTGGGAGGTCGTGGAAAGAGGATAATGTATTTTATGATGGGAAATAGTATGAATATTGCTTACAAATAAAAGTAAAATTATGTGTCTGATTAAGAGTGCTAAAGAAAGAATAGAACTTATCAATTGAATAAAAAATGCTGGCAAATCTCTTAATTATCCCTCATTTTTCAGTCATTTACATTTTATCTTGAGGCTTAGATGTTTCTAACACTTGATCTTCCAGGCCACTTGTTTGAATCTCAACAATGAATATTTAAATCTATAGGTTTACTACTAAAATATGTTTTAGGAAAATATTTTTTTCAGCTCTTTGAGTCCTTTTAACTGGATTCGTTTAAGTAAATGCACTTGGGTTGTTCATTTTGATCCTTTCATCTCTAAGGTAAGTGAAAGCTAATTGAATAAAAAAGTATAACAAAGTGAAATTTAGGTATTAAGATTCAGCTGTAGAAAGATGTCAGTCCATCTCATATTAATGCGTAAAATGCAGTTTATGTATTAATATGCAATCACTTTCCTTTTCTTAGAGCATTTACTTTAAAATATTTGTAAATTCTTTCTCTGCCCCTTTGAGGTGTAAATCTTTTTTAAAAGACCCCTGCCCATTTTATAACCCAAGTACCTGGGAGCCATCCCTTTGAAATGTCATCATCTAGGAAGATAGCACCCCTTTGTCAGGGTCTTTGTGGGAGGGCAGGATCCTAATTTGGGTGGGTGCTTTTCTCCAAGTTACAAAACAACCTCCTGTCATGAAGGTAAGAGAATACTTTTCCTTTCTGTGAGGCCATTGAAAAACAGGTAGCCTATGATCTTCCCACTCCAGCTATTACAAACTCTCCAGCCCTTTGTTTCAATGGAGTTGAACTCAAATGAGTTCTGGTATCTCGGCCCTATTGCAATAATCTTGAATAAAGTCTTCCTTTCTTCCTTTTTTTGCTTTAACAGAGGAAATATATGGTAGCATACACTAAATTACAGAGTTTTATATCTTCCATTCCTAAACACTATAGAAATGAGAAAAAATAAATTTTAATTCTTTCTGGGTTTTGGTTATTCCTGAAAAATTATTGAAACATTTTCTTTGTTTGTTTGCTGGTTTGCATAGTATTTACTCTACTTCTTTCCTATTGCCTTGAATAAGCTGGTCTCAATAAGATACAAGTAAAGCAAATTTATTCAGTTTTATAGTTATCCTTTAAAATTGTTCCCTTGACTTTTTGTTGCTGCTGTTTGTTTGTTTGTTTAGTTGGTTGGTTGGTTGGTTGGTTGAATTCTGGATGAAATCTCAGGTTTTTATAATGAGTCTCAGGTAATAAACAAATACAGTTTATCGTCGAAACTCCTTACTGTCATTGCATACCCAAATTGATGCTTCTTTAGGCTGGAAACTGGTAATAAGTGGAGAAGAATAAATGACTGGTCTCCTCTCTTGCCCTCTTTCCTTCCTTCTCTTCTTGCAAGCTGCTATCTGTGGCCCCTCTGGGGTCAGGCCTAATGGGAAAGGACTTGTACAACTAGAAGAGATGCAGTCTGGCACATCATGGGCAGCCAAGCTTCTGCTTTCTCTTAGAGGATGCTTTTTTGGCTTCCTCAGAAACCCTTTTTCTGGATTCTTTGGACTGTAGTTCATTGACAGGGACAGTGCCTCCTTATCTTAGCCTGTTATGATCTCTTCCTTACAGTCCCTGTCTTCCAGTGGTCTACTCCTCTCAGTGCAGTTCTTTCGAGGGTGCTTCTTTGTAAAATAACTCACATCGAGATCCCTTCTTCAGTGTCTATATCAGGTTCACAGAAGGCATGTAAGTGTCTTTGCTTGACCAAACTTGCAACGTCCGGGCAGTTCTCAAGGTAGTCCTCCTTTCCTTCCTGCTAGCCAGTGTATTGTTATTCAGATTTTTGCTTGCAAATTAAATAGCAATCCCTGACATCCCTATGTCAAAAGACTTATGCCAAATCCTCTATGTGCTTCTCAAAGCGTCAACATCACTAGATTAAACTAGGGGAGAAGCAGCCTCAGTCCTCTTCAAGGATCCATCCACCTTGGTATCTGATAACTCTCTACAAAGACATTCTTATTCTGCAGCCTCCCTAGTTTCTTCAGTGTCCCTGGGTCAGATATGTAGTCTAACCTAATTAAAACTGTCTAGATGAGTATTGAGTTAAGAGTCTCAAAACCTGTTTCATAATAACTTTGTATAGTTTAAGTGGATACTGCAAAGTCTTCATGTGTATTTTAGGGCAGTTATATGATTTTCATATTAAACTGTAGAAGAATGCAACTATTTCTCAGTCTTGGGCTTTCTTCTGATATTCCAAGCTAAAAGAAAAGTCACAATTAATATCCTCTTACAAATTTTTTGCCAATGAAAATATGGATTTTGGTGACTAGTTTGCTAGATAGGTAGATAGACGATATTCTATATCTTTAATTTTTAATCATTTTTATTAGCTTAGCACCAAGATGCTAATCTCCTCCTTTACTATTTTATGTCTGCCAATTAGTATTGGTATTTTCCCTAATTTTTATATATTATATGTTATATTTTTCAACTAAGAAAAAATATGCAGTTATTGTACATTTTCCTTCCATTGTTGTCAATTGTTGTCATTGTTCTTATTTTTGAAATGGTTGTTTGTAATGTTATTGAGTCTTGCTTTCTCTTTATTCAACTTTATGTGATATTACTAAATTTACTAATTTTCTGCCTTTTGCATATTTTCCTGCTATACCTTTACCTGTTGTTTCACTTTCCAACATTATATTTCAATCTATTTCATTATGATTCTGTAGGCACAATGAAGTCTGGAATAGGGTTTTGTTCTTAAATGGGTTTGTTAACAAAGCCAAGCACATTTGAGATTTTTCTGCTGCTGTCCTGATGAACAACTTTGTTGAAGCATCTGGATTACAATTTTCTTCTATCTATATCCTTTAGAATCCGGATCCTTTGGTGATTTTGCCTCGAATGTGGGCCAGGAGAAGTCTATTGCAAACTTATTGTTTATTTTTTTCTATTTAAGTAATTTGAATATTTTTCTTGAATGCATATAGGATTTTTTTCTTTGTGCTTGAAATTAAAAGATGTTTTGGCAATCATTAATTTGTGTTACCATTTACTTTGGTCAACCTTCTAAAGAGTTCTATCTTGAATTATTTTTAAAGTATTTTTGTTGTTTTTTTATGAACATTAAGTATCTAAATGTTTGCTCTCTAAAGTCTACGTCCCGTTGTCATTGACAAGCTCTACATGTACTCATATATCTTTGCTATTCGATTTCACTGATATTTGCAAAGTAAATTTCAATCATTCTCTTTCTCTCTCTCTCTCTCTCCACTTTGGTTTTTTCTATGGTATCCATCTAGTTTAGGAAATAAGGTAGAGCTTTTAGAAACTTTTCTTACATTAGACATGAATTATCCCTCATGAAAGAGTTCAATCTTATATAATCATATACGACTCCAATTCTAGATTTTTAATGAGGAAAAGAACACTAAATTACATTTTAAATGTTAAGCCTTCACCTCACATGCATTTTCTGTCTATATAAAATTAATCCAATAAAATATAATTTTTTGCCACATCAGATTTTTATATTCACTAGATAAAATTCAAGTATATGGAAGTGAAAAATTAATTAGATACATTATAATAACTACCTTACTTTTTTTGAGTCTCTTTACAGCCCAGAATTAGATATGATAACAATTTACAGGAATTAGTTCATGGAATACTTTTTATTACATTTAATTTAGATTTATCTCTCAGAAAACATTAAGAATTTTACTAAGTGAAAACTCAAGGATAATGCAAACATTGAGACTATGTAGAAGATAAATGAGAGTGGTCAAGAAACTGCAAAACATAAATTCCATAGTTTGAATTACAGACATTGTAACTGCTCAAAAACATACCATTTAAAATGAATCTTAAGTAAACCTTAGGTAACAAAGTTAAATATGATTACATGGAGAGTCAAAATATGTTTGTTACTTCATGATTGCCATCATGTTCACAGTCTATTAAAGTTTCAAAAAAAATTTTAAACGGTTGCATTCTCCTACAGGTTATAATGAAAATCATATGACTGCTTTAAATACATGTGAAGAATCTACAGTGTTTTGTGACAAGGTGTTTTCTCCAGATGTTATCCAAATGACAGGGACACTTCATTGTTCACAGTGAGCAGTGCACAAGTGGCAGTGGGGAGTGAGTAGAAGGGGTGAGAGGATCCATAAGGGAATAAGAAAGAAGAAAACATTTAAATATTATTCAGCTTTATTAGTGTCTTATATGCATAAAGCTAACATTAAACTCCCACTTTGGCCTACAGAAAGAGACTGAAAGTCCTAAAAATGTCAATTTGCTAGGAACCAAAGCAAGAAAACATTAATTCCAATAACTGGGAAATATATAATAATTTGTGGTTACAGAATATTGTCCTCACATTCATACATTCATTAGAACATCACTCCTCATAGAGAGTTAGGTTTTTTATATTGTGCTTTTTACACATAAGTGAAATGAAACCAAGAAGCTAAATAAATTTGTCAAAATTACAAAATGAATATTGTGGCTCCAGTTGGAAAGTAGTTTATTTTTGGTTTCAAATATGATGACCCTCCCACTAAAATTATACTGCCTTGCCAATATATTCTAGATTTAATAGTTTTTAATCACTTATTTTAAATGAAATTTAATTTATGCTCTAATGAATAATACATTATCAATTTCTGAAAGATATCTAAATACAGGCATCTATGATTGAGAATTTATTCCACAAGGAATTCTGTACATAGAGACTATGTGTTTAAGTTCAGATAATATGATAATGAGTTTAAATTACACAAAAATTAGCCAAAAAAAAAAACTTTAAAATAATTCACTAAAAGAATATCAGGAAACCACAGGGAAAGAAATGATACCTCAGACTATACATTTAGAAGCCAAACACATTAAAGCCAAATTCTAATTCAAAATTTTCATAGAACCTGAACAAATGAAGACTATAAAAAGATGCACTATGAAAGTAGATTTTTTTTTAATTTGATTTGAGAAATGTTCAGAAAATGAACACCAAATTATATATAGGTCTATTATGGTTTATATTTCATGGAAATAAGTGATGGGGGAGTGTTCAGTTTTATGGAGAGTAGTTTCAGGGCAAACAGACAGTTTTGAGAATCCTCATCTAAAGAACAAAGAGGAGTGCATTAAGATGTGCCTTAGGTCTACATTAAATCGTAGGTCTTTGATTTTTTATTATTTCTCTATTTCATTTTAAACTATTTTTGGCTTTAAATTAGCCTTAGAGCCAGAAAAGAGAGTTAAAACACTTCACATTTCATATTTGTTCTCCATCAGTATCTTCCATAAAAACTTGTGCAGTTTGCAAATTTATTTATTTGCAGTTTAGTGTGACAAATTCAATCCAGATGTGTGACTCACACTGTGTTCTTTTCACCCTTTACACCCTCATCTCTAATAAAGTATAGCTAAATATTTTGTTGCTGATGCATGAGATCAGGCTGTTCGCTAGCCAGTATCTGTATGCTCAGAAATGCTGGCTGAGGTTAAAAAATAATGCATCGAAATAAGTAAATCTAAGTCAAGAATGTGGCCTTGTGTGTAGCAACTATATTAAGTTTTTAAAAAGTGGCATATTTGCAGGAATATTTTTGAAAGGATTTCAGATGGTTTTACTTAGCACAGTAGAAATGAGGGAAAGTAAAGTTCCTTCTAGTTAAACTGATTTCTTCAGTCCTCATTCATCAAGAGTCTACAGTTAAACTTTTGAAGAAAGTACTTGTAGACATCATGTTAGTTGAATGTTCTAGGCTTTAGAAGAACTGTATAGTGACAGGGATTAGGTTTCCTAATTCTGCCCTATCTTTTTATGTGCCTTAACATAGCTTTAGGGACACACACTAATTTCAGATAGATTTAAATACCATTAAAAAGTAAACATCTATTAATTACATGCAAAGTTTATACTTAGTATTATGCTAGTTTCCTTGAAGAACTCAGTGAAAAAACAAAATACTTCAAAAGATTAGGGAGATTTTGGAGTTGTAGTATAGAGTTGAGTTTTCATCGAATTCTTTTCTTTTTTCTTTTTTGCATAGAGTAGGGGCTTAGAGTAGAGATGCTGAGTCAGCAATATGTGTGTGTGTAGTTTATGATATCTGTGTAGTAGTTAAAGGCACAGATAAAATGAAAGGAATAAGTTGTGGAACGTGGGAAAGAGAAGGGAAACCAAAGTAACCAGTGAAAGACCTGCTTAAGAAGAAAAATGAAGGAAAAAAATTTTGCAATGAATTTGAAATGTATGGGCTAAAAGAATAGGAGAATTAGGAGAGAATGAGGAGACAGATACTAAAAAATAGAAATGATTTTCATGAAAAATAGAATGGAAAACAGTGTTAAATAGAGACAAATAATCAAATAAAATATACCTGTGACTTTTTTCCCTTGGAGATTCTTGTGGGACTAGTCATTTTTATAACACAGCTTAGGAAATGCTGCATTAGAAGAAATAGAATAAATGTGTACTGAAATGGAAAACAAGGTAAATGTGGATCAACTAGGCTATATGTTTTCAATTTTCTCAGTTAACTCAGAAATTTAGAAATAAATATTTGAATGGAGATAACAAGCTTTGAAGGAGCTGCTTTGCAAGGTCTACTGAGGAATTAAAGAGATGATACCAGAAACGTGGCTTGTCAATGTCAAAAAGATATGGTAACATCTTTGGAGCTTCTGTCCACACAGGGTGTTTGAAAACATTTGTTGTTATGATTGGAAATGAATGTAGTCCTCATGTAGTTGAAGAACAGGCTCACAGTGTGTAAAAGAGGAGGTGAGGTAATTGAAGTGACCAGAAAGATATTTGTGCTAAGACAATGATTGTCAAGTTCAAAATTCATAGTGATGTTGAGTTCTCATTTGTAATAGTAATAAGTACAAAACACATGTAATTTATTATACAACTTTGATGTTTATCATATTTATGCCTCACAACCAAACTTTCAAGGCAAGGAAAGATAAATTTTATTCTTCATTTTAAGGTGAGAGAACTAAGACCTAGAGAGGTTAAATAATATTCCATTTTTAAGGTCATAGTTCTAGCATGTAATAAAATCACACTTTTTTCCAGGTGATGCACTAAGCCAGAGTTTAACACAGTCAGGGAGGTGTAGAAACTCTGAGTTTATGGTGTGGAAGTCATGTCATCCTTAAAGTAGAAAGATAAAATTCTTTTCTCACTTATATGACTACTTTAATGTAAAATTGCTTAACACTTAAAATTAGCTAAGCTTCATTTAAATTAAAACTCTACTTAACTGAAGATAGTTAACTACAAGAATTGTACAGTAGTTGATTTCTTCTATGTAATGCCATTCCTAGTGCAACACAGTAAGAGCTGCATCATTAGTTGTCATTTTCTCCTTACTCTTCTGAGTCCTAAAGGGTGGAGAGTACTCAGATAGACACAAAACAAAACTGAACCCAAATAAACGGCACAGTGATTTCTAATAGTTATAAACCCATTTTGACTAATATGACCAACCAAACATCTGGGAAATAACTGCAAGTATTGTTCCAGAGCTGATAAAAGGTTTTATTTTTCAGCTTGGAAGAATTTCTGCACTAGGTGACAAGCCAAAGTTTAAAGATGCATAGTCTACAAAAGTGGCAATATCAGAAAGGAGTAGACAATGATAATTATCTGGAGGAAACAGTGAAGAGGATGACATAGTACTTAGGAAGTAGAGGGCAGAAGATGGCAGATGGAGGTTAAAGCATCCTTTTAAGTTGGTAAATTAGGATTCAAAGAAGGAGTCATCAAAAGATGCATTAATATCAATATAAAGACAAATTTATTAAGTGCATAAGAGATTGAGTTACTATACTATATGTTATCTTGGTAGGTAAATCTATACTGTATTTAGTGCATAACGCACTGTAACTTCAAAACAATGTTAAATGAATAAGGAGATATGTGAATTACCTATAAGTAATGATTATTGAGTTTCTGATACATAGAAGTCACTGTGATAGGCATGAGAGGGCATGATACATCTCAGATGTGGTTCCTGCCCTGGAGTTTGCAATGCAGTAGGCAAGAAACGCCTATTTCTTTTATATAGACTAAAAAGTAACCATTAACTAACTTACAAAGCAGAATATACTAGAAATAATAAAGTTATCAGATTTGGAGTTTGGAGAGATAAGTTTCCTTAGGAAGATCACGGAAGACTCCTTGCAGGAGGTGATTATTTGTGTGTGGGGGAAATTATTCTAAGCCAGCTATTTTATTTAAAAGGATACAGTACAACTAGAAAGTACTTTTTAAAATGTCCTACATTAAATATAACAGAATGATTATTTTTATAAAACATTTTGGTGACTTTAGATCACAATCGTATACATGTGCCACAGATGTCCTACATGCTGTTTGGTATCTGACAACATGGGCAATTCCTGGCTCACAGCAGACCCACAATGATCATGGAATGGGAAATGAAACAGGTCTTCCTTCTACAAAACTTTCCTTTAATTATTTGATTAGGAATAATAAATCAAACTATCTCATTTCATTATCTCTCTTCTCTTAAAATTTTTATTAAGGAAAGATTGGTATACATAAAGAACTATGCAAATTTTGATGAATAATGACATGCAAATTGGGAAACCCACTACCCATCTTAAAAGTGAGATTAAGAAATAGTGCCATTTGTAGAGACGTAGATAGACCTAGAGACTGTCATACAGAGTGAAGTAAGTCAGAAAGAGAAAAACAGATATCGTACAATATTGCTTATATGTGGAATCTAGAAAAAATGGTACAGATAAACTTATTTGCAAAGCAGAAATAGAGACATAGATGTATAGAACAAACTTATGGATACCAAGGGTGGGAGTCAGAGGTGGGATGAGTTGGGAGATTGGGATTGACATATATATATTACTATGTATAAAATAGATAACTAATGAGAACCTACTGTATAGCACAGGGAACCATACTCAGTGCTCTGTGGTGACATAAATGGGAAGGAAATCTGAAAAACAGGGGATATATGTATACATATAAATGATTCATTTTGCTTTATAGCAGAAACTAACACAACATTGTTAAGCAACTATACTCCAATAAAAAAATTTTTTTTAAATATAGAAAAACAAAAAACAAGACAAAAAAAAAAAAAGTGAGGTTAAGATTCAGTACTGCTCAGTCCACCATGTTTCTTTTCTGTGTCCCGCCCTGCTGCTTTCTTCACTGAGGTAACCAATATCCTGAATATTATGATAATCTTTTCTTTTCTTTCAATTCTTGGTTTTTATGTTTGAGATGTATCATGTAAATTTAAAATATATAATATTCCCAACAAAAGGGGACAGGTTTAAAAGCTTTATGTAAGTATTTAAATTATGATATTAAAAAGCTTAACATTCAAATTTAGTTCCCTCATAGTAAATATAACTATTTATACAAATATAATGAATTATAATATTCACAGCTCTCTTATTCTAGTTTATAAAAGAGTGGAGATGGGAGTTCCCTGGTGGTCTAGTGATTAGGATCCAGAGCTTTCACTACTGTGGCCTGGGTTCAATCCCTGGTCGGGGAACTAAGATCCCAAAAGCTGAAAGGCCAAAATGAAAAAAATTAAAAAAAAAAAAAAGAGAGGAGAAATACTCCAATAAGACAGACAGACAGACAGACACACACATACACACAAGTCAGGACAGAATTTGCTCAGTTACAAATGCCCGAGGAATACTATCATACTAATCTATGTGAACGTCATAGTCTTAGCCACTGCTTTATATTTTTTGGTGGTTTAGTCTAAAGTACTGCCATCATTTGATGGATTTGCCTATGTCACTGCTTCATTTTTGTCTGCCATCCATACTTACTCTTTCATAGTGCTCTTCATTCCTTCCAGTAGGTCTGTGCTTCCAGTAGAGATCATTTTCTTCAGCCTTTTTTGTTTGTAGATGTATTTATTTTGTCTTAGAAGAAGTTGTTTTCTTATTTCAGCACATTTGTCAGGAGGTGATTTTTTAACTGGCCCTTAAATATATTTCTTGTTTCCGAGAACAAAATTGGGGGAAAAGTCTATTTAGTAGTAATGGATGCAGCAAAGTGTTAAGGCAAGAAAGGCATCGTATAGCTGTGAAATGGCAAATGACAAGTACTGTATTTTACCTGGAGAAGGGGATCAAGATAGGAACCTACAGGATCAAAATAGGAACCATATCCAGAGAAAAATTAAATAATTACTCTATACCTTGTATTTTATATATTACATCACATTTGTTCCTAATAAAATCACAATGTACAATGTAATACAAAGTTCAAATGTGAGAAAATAGATACTTTAAAAATTTAAGCAGTGTGCAGTATATATTAGAGGTATGAGTTATGTTTGAGAGAATCTTACCCCTAAACCTTGCTCTTTCAACAAAGTACACTATTCCCTGAGTTTTAAATATAAGATTAAAACTAGTTTATAGAAGACTTGACCACTATGTGTAGGGTTATTGAATTTCTTGTATAGTCCCTAGGGAGAAATGAAACTTGATTTTAAGCAAAGAAAACTCATTAACAATAGAAGAGGTTCAAGCAGGTTTGAGTGGGTGAAAATATATATGGCAAGATGAAGGAAAGAATGAAGGCACAGTAAGAAGAGAAAATACAAAGTGGATGGAGATGAAAGGATTCTGAATGCATTATCCGTCTTTTTGAATAAAAAGGGGTTGACAGAGAGATAGAGAGCAAATGTTGTGGCATCAAACATCTCTACTACTTTGCCATCTTGTAAAAATGATTTAAAGTCTTGAGCCTCACATTTCATATCTGTAAAATGAAGTTAGTTACGACACCTATCTCAGAATTGTTATCTGATTTAAGTAAATAACTCATGAGAATGCTTTGCACCATTTCTGGCACACGGTAATTACAAAATGAGTTACTAGTATATTTATCATTATTGTCTTTGTATTGTCATTCCCCATTATTATTATTTTACTTTTATACCTAGATAAACTTACATTCTACATAATCTTAGAGTCATCAGCATGAATTCTTTACTTTGGTAAATGATTAGATTCGCCTCATTATCCCAAAATGGTGTGCATATTTTATTTTCAGAAGAAATCTGTGGTTAATGTAGGAAAAGAAATAACCCAGTTACTTGTCTGCTATAAAGTTAAGAGTTTTTGTTTCTATGTTGGTTCCCCTAAATATTAGTATGTATTTTATTCAGAACTAGAAGCATAAACCTGGGCATCGCTAATCTGGGACTAGTGCTGGGAGCCTTTCTCTGTGTAGCAAGCTAAGGGTTTAAAGATTGTTGTTGGCAGGATACCAGGAAGAAAACCCTCAGAGAAAATTACTTTTTAAGTGGTGCTGTTTTCTCTCTACTTTGATGTGCATACTTCTTTGCCAGATGATAGTAGTCCCATAGGGAACTACTTCAAGCAATAGGCTTCTACTTACAAAATTTCTCTCTTGGAAACAAATGGATCTTTTCCAGTTGAGTAATTTTATTGAGAAAAAATGATAGAAACAGTCTTGAACTTAAGTGCACTTAAACTTACGTTTTGTGTGTGTGTGTGTGTGTGTGTATCATGTGTGCACACATACACACATATATAGGAACACTTAATTTCTAGAAAATTATCTTTTCTGAAGATGAAATTTGAATTTAATTCTATGAATTATTTATTTGTTGATATTAATATGATATTTACTAATGTTTAAGTTCATTCAAAAATACATATCTGATTAAAATATAATGCAACCAGTGAAATCCAAGAATTAGTGATTGATTACTGGAGGAATAGAATGAGGTATACTTAGGTTCTGGGGTACAGGAAAAGGGATACACAGTTTGGGGATCAAGCAGTAAGAGTCACTGCAAAACCAATTAATTTATCTAAATCATAATAGACCAGTCATTGACAATTTTTCTATCGAGTATGAAGTCTTAAATGATCAGAGCCAGACCACAGAGTGAAGGATAAGTAATAAATCATTGGCATTTTTTTCTAGCATTGACTCTACATTCCCTCAAAAAACTTAACTGAAAGTATATTCACTTATTCAGAGGCCAAATTCTTGCAATGTTAGCGAAGCTGGAAATTGGGTGTTTCTATCCAAATGCCTTCAGAAAGGCCTGTATAGTACTTTCCATTAGGAGTGGCTAAGAGTCCCACTCAGTGTTCATCAAATCTAGGTTCACTTCTTGTGTGTGTAATGGGTACAAGAGTAGGGTAATTTCACAGTCTCTTTTAAAATTAAGTTGGGGTCATGTGACTGGGTTCTAAAAAATATGATATGGTCAGAAATCAAGCATGCCACATACCGAGTGGCTGAAAAACACTTTCCATGATTTTTCCACCATCCCTTCCCCAACTGCAAAAACAAAGGCAGGATGTTGCCTCAGTATGAAGAGAACCTGAATATCTGAGTCAGACTTAATACAGAGATGTCTATGAGAAAATCCTGACCCACATGGGACTAAGACACGAGCAGCATGTAAATTTAAACAATGTTAAGCCATTGAGACTTTGGAGTATATATCAGTTTATGTTAATTAACCAATCTAAAATAGTTCCCATCACACTCTGACTTTCTGTCCGTCACTTTCTAAATGTTTACACTACTTTATATTTTCACCTTATTTTACAGCCTTCTGACACTATATTCGTTTTTGTTTTTTCTTTCCCTAAAAGCAGGGTTCCGTTCATGAGGGCATTAAGTTTGTCATGCATATTCTGCAGCCCAGGAGCACATAGAACAATGCTTGTCTATAGCTAGAGTTCAGTCAGTGATGCGTTGGATAATCAATCATTTCTCAAAAAGTGAAATAATTACTGTTCTTAATATCTCTTTTGTATAAAAAAGAAAAACTAAGACTTAAGTGGTTCAGGCAATTTGCCCAAATTTATGTAACTAGTAAGTAAAAGAAATGATATTAGTGATATTACACTCTTACACTTAATCACTGCACTGTATTTTATTTGATGAAACTAAATGCAATCACGAGGCAGTGAAAAGTAGTAGAAAATATTTATACCTTGGGGAAAGAGAGAGAAAAATTTTACTCCATCAAAACAGAGAAAATCAAAGAGTGAAGTTTTTTATTGTGAGGGAAAAAGCAGTACTTCTGAATAGTTCCTGAGAGAATTAATATATTGGAGTAGTACTAATAAATTATATTCATAATTATTATCCTGAGTCAGAGAACTACAGAAAAGTACTTTATTATGTAGTTCCACAGTTCCATTCTATAGATGAATTTCGAGGTCCAGTGTAGTTAAGTAACTTACCAGAGGGACATAACAAGTTGCTAACTTAGAACTGAAATTAGGTCCAATATCTAATACACTGCTATTTGAACCACATCATTCTGCCTGGTCAATATGGTATGTATATTTTTCTAAAGTTTCCTATCAAAATTGATTGAACAGTTTAAAATTCTCTGAATAACTTACTTAAGAGAATTACCATATTCCCTGATATTGTTGTAGAAATGGGGTATTACAATTCTCTCACAACAAGAATCTTCAAATTAAAAAGAAATGAACTATATGCTATGTATTATTTATATGTATGTATGTTAGCATATATTATATATAATATTATGCAATCTTTCTTGTTGGCAAGAAGACTATCTTTTTTTGTTTTGCCTGAGCTGTGTGGCATGTGGCATGTGGGATCTTAGTTCCCCGACCAGGGATCAAACTCATGTCTCCTGCATTGGGAGCGTGGAGTCTTAACCACTGGGCCACCAGGGAAGTCCCAAGACTATCTTTTTAATCTCCTTCAAATATGTAAGAAATGAAAGATAATATATACATAATAAGCTTGTATGTAAGCTTACCATGGTCATACATAAAGATATGTAGATTTTAAACATTATAAGCCAATGTTATCATACAGGAAAGAACCAAGAAATGGCAACTCTGAGTAAAAAGAAAGAGAAAACTAGGAAGAATAGTAGCTAGCCTTTATTGGATGCTTATGATATATATGGCACTATCTAAATACTTACTTATTTAACTATATAATTCTCAGAACAATCAAGTCTTAAATATTTTTGTCTCCATTTTAAGAAAAAAAACTGATGAATTAAGATATTAAAAACTTGTGCAAGATGACATAGCTAAACCATGGCAAAGCAAGGCTATAAACCCAGAAAGTCAGTCCCTAGGGCCTATAATATAAATCAGTAGGTTATACGTCTACTTCAACATTAATACCATTAAAATTGGCTTTGTTTTGGTGTAGGTATTACTTTATCCTACTAAACCTAAATTTCTTCTTTTCTCAAACGTGAATAATATTTCCTACACTTTACAGGTAATCCTTGCCTGTGATCTGAGGAATTTTCTTCCTATTTTCCAAGTCTTAAATCTTCTGCGCACTATTTATAAAGGGAGTATATGCACAAATATATATGTATGTATGTATTTTCAATTAAGCAGTGAGCAAGAGATTCAGAACTTTGAGGTTAAACAAAACCTCATTTATATTCTACACAAAATACATTGAATAAAAATGAGCTCTTTCTCACAGTGCTCTCCCAACCCTTAGCTGTTTTCTTTATTTTGTGTCAAAATCCTGGAGAATGATGACTCTTTCAATTTTAGAAGGCATACATATATTGTAGTCCATACAGAATCAACTTTTATTGACACAACCTTGTAAATGCTTCCAAAGGAAGAATGGATCAGATCCCTATTTCATAAAAGAAATTTTCAAGCTTTTAAAAATGTAACTCATGGTAAGAACTATATTTTACATTGTGACATATTCATAAACACACATGTGTTTCTAATAAATCAAAATTCATGAAAAAAAGATCCTTACTATGTGCAACTCATTGTGATCATTTACATTTTATTTTAATTAAATCTCTGACTTGTCTGATCTATTGTACCTCTTAAAAAATTGCTGGTCTTGACTGATTACTTTGATTTAATGATGTACTAAATATTAGAACCTACTATTTGAAAATCACTCATCTATATGATTGACAGTGATAATATCTGATTACATTTTTCTTTTTAACTTGGGTAATTGAAAGATGGCATCCTCTAACAGAAGTATCACAAAATAGTCAACCTATATAATTTCTTTGGACTGAGGATACAGAAATATAAAGGTGTTTTGTTTGTTGATTTTTCTGTTTAGAATAATTCATATTTTTCCTTTGTTGTAACTTGATTGCATTTTATTTTGGGGTAAAACCTTCAGTCTTGTAATACTGTTTTTCTCTAATCCACAGAAGGATTAGATAGTGTACTGAGCTGTGATTTTTAAGAGTTATTTTTTGTAATAAAGGGACCTTTGATAGACATGTGGGCTAGGTTATGAGAATCAGCTAAGGATTTGAGGCTACGTGGTGTTAGCAGTAGCATATCTGAGCCTACATTAAATGTTTGTAAGGGTGGTATTGAAGACTGGCTAAGGTCTGGGATCAGGCAAGTGGAGTTCCCATGCAGAATCTAGTTTCATAAAGGGATGTAACCTCTGTCAGAACCCCTTCAGAGAAAGAAAGACGGGAAAAACATACCTCCTAGGTTGGTTCTCTTCCCCCTCTTTGATCTCCTGTCAGTACCTCCAGTGGCCAAACCCAAGGGGAAGTCCAATGACAATGGAGTCTGAGTGATATGTCCCATAGACAGTCTCCTGAGGTGTGTTATAGGATCAAGAAGAATTGAACGTGGATCTAAGGGGCAAATGGAGAATAAATTACTACAATCTCAATTTTTAAAGGTGAAATAAGGATTATTGTTATGTTGCAAATAACAAAGATTTCCTAAGGGTCTCCTGGAACTCCCATTGGCAGTGTTTTTGCAATGATTACATGAGATTGTAAATATAATTTTGATAAGCTTAACTCGTTGTACACACACACACACACACACACACACACACACACAAATGTTCTACCCACTTCCCTTTTTTAATTGCGTTTCAGAAAGAAAAGTGATTTAGGATTGTACATGTATTCTAAACTCAAGTGTGGATCCAAGCAGTCAAGGCTAATCAGGCTGAAGGGGAAGTACAAACCTCCCAGCCCTCAAACATATTGCTCATCTTTGATAGGAAGTAGCACATTTGCTCTATTACTAGAAACTGTAGGGAGAGAGAAGAAAGGTTAACGTGTTGGTAGACTTGTCAAGTGGCTTCTGGAACAAAGAAAGAAGGAAAAACAACAAAACCAGGACTCTGTCTTTTTTTCCAGGTTAACTATTCCATATTTCATCCTATAATCCTGTAACCTAATGTGCATATTGAAAAACTGGGTAATGTTTCATTATTTTGTCATCTACATAAGGAGCATAGGACGTATGGCACATGTAGGTTAAAATCAGATTTAAAAATAGCTGAGGTTTGAGAATTTTAAAAAGTAATCAAACTACATCTTATTACTTTTAATATTAGATATTGTAGAATACTTGAAGAGTGAAATATAGTTTGCGTAATTCTGTTATTGTAAATCTGTAGTCTCTCTCTGAATTTGATTGTGATGAAATTATTTTTATCAGACATAGCAGCTGAGGAGTCCTAGATGAGTAGTAACATTCTCTATGATTTCAATTCTCTTTGTTTGTGAATATCTTTAGCTTTAATAGCTATTTTTTTTTTCTTTCCAGTTTTTTTTTCCACACACACACACACTGTGTTTTATTTTTACAAGAGATAAATAGACTGACACCAAACATTGTACATGGATGACCACAACAAAAGCAACAATGATTGCAATTACCAAACATGAAACACACTCATACTATGTCATAATATTGACATTCAGTCCAGTAATCCTCCACTGTAACAGCTCTTTACTTTGCAGTGAAAATTGATTTGTATATTCTTTGCCTCTGAGTCCTTGTGGGATTTTTTTTTTTTTAATTCAGACAGAAAGTCACAAAAATTATACTCATCCTCATCAGTTCACTCAGTCCCATGTAATTAATTTTTTTTTTTCATCTTGATCTTTTGTTAGCACTTTTATGAGTTCATCAGTTTTTCATTAGAGTTCTGAAAATGCTTATTCATTCAGTTCAGCAGTACAGTCAGTTACCAGAAACCTGTACTTGTCAGAGTCTTTTCCATGAATTTCTTGAAGATGAAACCCTTTTATAGGAACATATTTGCAAAATCATCAGAGTATACCCAGAACTGTCTGTAAATGACAGAAGACTTAAAAATGACCATGGTTAAAGATTTGATGAAAGTTCATAATAATGCAGTTGACAAGAAAATTAGTTATTTCTGAGATATACATTTTAAAGTAGTAACTAGGATTATTACTTATAACCTTATACCAGAACATATAAGATTTTTAGAAGTTTCCTGTAATGTCTGAAACATTTATATTAACATATTTCCATACATATTTCCATACAAATACAAATATAAGATTTTTAGAAATTTCATGTAATGTCTGAAACATTTATATTAACATATTTCCATACAAATAACCTAATGAAAGTTTAGTATTAGTTGTTTTGTTTGTTTTTTTATACTGCAGGTTCTTATTAGGCATCAGTTTTATACACATCAGTGTATACATGTCAATCCCAATCACCCAATTCAGCACACCACCATCCCCACCTCACCGCAGTTTTCCCCCCTTGGTGTCCATATGTCCATTCTCTACATCTGTGTCTCAACTTCTGCCCTGCAAACTGGCTCATCTGTACCATTTTTCTAGGTTCCACATACATGCATTAATATACGATATTTGTTTTTCTCTTTCTGACTTACTTCACTCTGTATGACAGTCTCTAGATCCATCCACGTCTCAACAAATGACTCAATTTCGTTCCTTTTTATGGCTGAGTAATATTCCATTGTATATATGTACCACAACTTCTTTATCCATTCGTCTGTTGATGGGCATTTAGGTTGCTTCCATGACCTGGCTATTGTAAATAGTGCTGCAATGAACATTCGGGTGCATGTGTCCTTTTGAATTAAGCTTTTCTCTGGGTATATGCCCAGTAGTGGGATTGCTGGGTCATATGGTAATTCTATTTTTAGTTTTTTAAGGAACCTCCATATTGTTCTCCATAGTGGCTGTATCAATTTACATTCCCACCAACAGTGCAAGAGGGTTCCCTTTTCTCCACACCCTCTCCAGCATTTGTTGTTTGTAGATTTTCTGATGATGCCCATTCTAACAGGAGTGAGGTGATACCTCATTGTAGTTTTGATTTGCATTTCTCTAATCATTAGTGATGTTGAGCATCTTTTCATGTGCTTCGTGGCCGTCTGTATCTCTTCTTTGGAGAAATGTCTATTTAGGTCTTCTGCCCATTTTTGGATTGGGGTGTTTGTTTCTTTGATATTGAGCTGAATGAGCTGTTTATATATTTTGGAGATTAATCCTTTGTCAGTTGATTCATTTGCAAATATTTTCTCCCATTCTGAGGGTTGTCTTTTTGTCTTGTTTATGGTTTCCTTTGCTGTGCAAAAGCTTTGAAGTTTCATTAGGTCCCACTTGTTTATTTTTGTTTTTATTTCCATTACTCTAGGAGGTGGATCAAAAAAGATCTTGCTGTGATTTATGTCAAAGAGTGTTCTTCCTATGTTTTCCTCTAAGAGTTTTATAGTGTCCAGTCTTATATTTAGGTCTCTAATCCATTTTGAGTTTATTTTTGTGTATGGTGTTAGGGAGTATTCTAATTTCATTCTTTTACATGTAGCTGTCCAGTTTTCCCAGCACCACTTATTGAAGAGACTGTCTTTTCTCCATTGTATATCTTTGCCTCCTTTGTCATAGATTAGTTGACCATAGGTGCGTGGGTTAATCTCTGGGCTTTCTATCTTGTTCCATTGATCTATGTTTCTGTTTTTGTGCCAGTACCATATTGTCTTGATTACTGTAGCTTTGTAGTATAGTCTGAAGTCAGGAAGTCTGATTCCTCCAGCTCCATTTTTTTGCCTCAAGACTGCTTTGGCTATTCGGGGTCTTTTGTGTCTCCATACAAATTTTAAGATGACTTGTTCTAGCTCCGTAAAAAATGCCATTGGTAATTTGATAGGGATTGCATTGAATCTGTAGATTCATTTGGGTAGTATACTCATTTTCACAATGTTGATTCTTCCAATCCAAGAACATGGTATATCTCTCCATCTATTTGTATCATCTTTAATTTCTTTCATCAGTGTCTTATAGTTTTCTGCATACAGGTCTTTTGTCTCCCTAGGTAGGTTTATTCCTAGGTATTTTATTCTTTTTGTTGCAATGGTAAATGGGAGTGTTTCCATAATTTCTCTTTCAGATTTTTCATCATTAGTGTATAGGAATGCAAGAGATTTCTGTGCATTAATTTTGTAACCTGCAACTTTACCATATTCATTAATTAGCTCTAGCAGTTTTCTGGTGGCAGTTTTAGGATTCTCTATGTATAGTATCATGTCATCCGCAAACAGTGACAGTTTTACTTCTTCTTTTCCAATTTGTATTCCTTTTATTTCTTTTTCTTCTCTGATTGCCGTGGCTAGGACTTCCAGAACTATGTTGAATAATAGTGGTGAGAGTGGACATCCTTGTCTCGTTCCTGATCTTAGAGGAAATGCTTTCAGTTTTTCACCATTGAGAATGATGTTTGCTGTGGGTTTGTCATATATGGCCTTTATTATGTTGAGGTAGGTTCCCTCTATGCCCACTTTCTGGAGAGTTTTTATCAGAAATGGGTGTTGAATTTTGTCAAAAGCTTTTTCTGCATCTATTGAGATGATCATATGGTTTTTATTCTTCAATTTGTTAATATGGTGTATCACATTGATTGATTTGCGTATATTGAAGAATCCTTGCATCCCTGGGATAAATGCCACTTGATCGTGGTGTATGATCCTTTTAATGTGTTGTTGGATTCTGTTTGCTAGTATTTTGTTGAGGATTTTTGCATCTATATTCATCAGTGATATTGGTCTGTAATTTTCTTTTTTTGTAGTGTCTTTGTCTGGTTTTGGTATCAGGGTGATGGTGGCCTCATAGAATGAGTTTGGGAGTGTTCCTTCTTCTGCAATTTTTTGGAAGAGTTTGAGAAGGATGGGTGTTAGCTCTTCTCTAAATGTTTGATAGAATTCACCTGTGAAGCCATCTGGTCCTGGACTTTTGTTTGTTGGAAGATTTTTAATCACAGTTTCAATTTCATTACTTGTGATTGGTCCGTTCATATTTTCTGTTTCTTCCTGATTCAGTCTTGGAAGGTTATACCTTTCTAAGAATTTGTCCATTTCTTCCAGGTTGTCCATTTTATTGGCATAAAGTTGCTTGTAGTAGTCTCTTAGGATGTTTTGTATTTCTGCAATGTCTGTTGTAACTTCTCCTTTTTCATTTCGGATTTTATTGATTTGAGTCCTCTCCATCTTTTTCTTGATGAGTCTGGCTAATGGCTTATCAATTTTGTTTATCTTCTCAAAGAACCAACTTTTAGTTTTATTGATCTTTGCTATTGTTTTCTTTGTTTCTATTTCATTTATTTCTGCTCTGATCTTTATGATTTCTTTCCTTCTGCTAACTTTGGGTTTTGTTTGTTCTTCTTTCTCTAGTTTCTTTAGGTGTAAGGTTAGATTGTTTACTTGAGATTTTTCTTGTTTCTTTAGGTAGGCTTGTATAGCTATAAACTTCCCTCTTAGAACCGCTTTTGCTGCATCCCATAGGTTTTGGGTCGTCGTGTTTTCATTGTCATTTGTCTCTAGGTATTTTTTGATTTCCTGTTTGATTTCTTCAGTGATCTCTTGGTTATTTAGTAACGTATTGTTTAGCCTCCATGTGTTTGTCTTTTTTACGTTTTTTTCCCTGTAATTCATTTCTAATCTCATAGCGTTGTGGTCAGAAAAGATGCTTGATATGATTTCAATTTTCTTAAATTTACTGAGGCTTGATTTGTGACCCAAGATGTGATCTATCCTGGAGAATGTTCCGTGCGCACTTGAGAAGAACGTGTAATCTGCCGTTTTTGGATGGAATGTCCTATATATATCAATTAAATCTATCTGGTCTATTGTGTCATTTAAAGCTTCTGTTTCCCTATTTATTTTCATTTTGGATGATCTGTCCATTGGTGTAAGTGAGGTGTTAAAGTCCCCCACTATTATTGTGTTACTGTCGATTTCCTCTTTTATAGCTGTTAGCAGTTGCCTTATGTATTGAGGTGCTCCTATGTTGGGTGCATATATATTTATAATTGTTATATCTTCTTCTTGGATTGATCCCTGGATCATTATGTAGTGTCCTTCCTTGTCTCTTGTAACATTCTTTATTTTAAAGTCTATTTTATCTGATATGAGTATAGCTACTCCAGCTTTCTTTTGATTTCCATTTGCATGGAATATCTTTTTCCATCCCCTCACTTTCAGTCTGTATGTGTCCCTAGGTCTGAAGTGGGTCTCTTGTAGACAGCATATATATGGGTCTTGTTTTTGTATCCATTCAGCCAGTCTATGTCTTTTGGTTGGGGCATTTAATCCATTCACATTTAAGGTAATTATCGATATGTATGTTCCTATGACCATTTTCTTAATTGTTTTGGGTTTGTTTTTGTAGGTCCTTTTCTTCTCTTGTGTTTCCCACTTAGAGAAGTTCCTTTAGCATTTGTTGTAGAGCTGGTTTGGTGGTGCTGAATTCTCTTAGCTTTTGCTTGTCTGTAAAGCTTTTGATTTCTCCATCGAATCTGAATGAGATCCTTGCCGGGTAGAGTAATCTTGGTTGTAGGTTCTTCCCTTTCATCACTTTAAGTATATCATGCCACTCCCTTCTGGCTTGCAGAGTTTCTGCTGAGAAATCAGCTGTTAACCTTATGGGAGTTCCCTTGTATGTTATTTGTCGTTTTTCCCTTGCTGCTTTCAGTAATTTTTCTTTGTCTTTAATTTTTGCCACTTTGATTACTATGTGTCTCGGCGTGTTTCTCCTTGGGTTTATTCTGTATGGGACTCTCTGCGCTTCCTGGACTTGGGTGGCTATTTCCTTTCCCATGTTAGGGAAGTTTTCGACTATAATCTCTTCAAATATTTTCTCTGGTCCTTTCTCTCTCTCTTCTCCTTCTGGGACCCCTATAATGCGAATGTTGTTGCGTTTAATGTTGTCCCAGAGGTCTCTTAGGCTGTCTTCATTTCTTTTTATTCTTTTTTCTTTAGTCGGTTCCGCAGCAGTGAATTCCACCATTCTGTCTTCCAGGTCACTTATCCGTTCTTCTGCCTCAGTTATTCTGCTATTGATTCCTTCTAGTGTAGTTTTCATTTCAGTTATTGTATTGGTCATCTCTGTTTGTTTGTTCTTTAATTCTTCTAGGTCTTTGTTAATCATTTCTTGCATCTTCTCAATCTTTGCCTCCATTCTTATTCAGAGGTCCTGGATCATCTTCACTATCATTATTCTGAATTCTTTTTCTGGAAGGTTGCCTATCTCCACTTCATTTAGTTGTTTTTCTGGGGTTTTTTCTTGTTCCTTCATCTGGTACATAGCCCTCTGCCTTTTCATCTTCTCTGTCTTTCTGTAACTGTGGTTTTTGGACCACAGGCTGCAGGATTGTAGTTTTTCTTGCTTCTGTTGTCTGCCCTCTGGTGGTTGAGGCTATCTAAGAGGCTTGATGGGAGGCTCTGGTGGTGGGTAGCTTTAATAGCTATTTTTATGGTGCTTTCCTTCTTCTTCCATATGTGACAATACTCTAATAAAAGTGACTGAACAGAAGAAAAAAATTATATCCTGTATTCCATCATCCAACTGGGGATTAGGTTTAATATTGCATGCAAAGGTTGATAAAAACCAAAGATATTCCCAGGGTTGCAGATTTGCTTTCACTTTTACAACAGTGAAGTCTTAACTGCTGGATAATCATTTATTTTAGCAATGTTACCTTGAATACCTTCTCAAAATGTCTGTAGATACCAAAAATTAAAATCTACATCAGGATAATTTATGGAATTAGTAAATTGAGATTTATTTTTTCTGCTGTTGATATTTTTCTATTTCCTTTTTTAAGGAAGTAATTAAGATTGGTCCTAAGTTTTAGTTCATTGAATGGAAGCAGAAGAAATATGGGTGGTATTTATTGGTCTCTGTATTTTAGGATCAAAACCAGAAATTTCCAAGTACTTAGCATCCTTACTCAATGGGTTTTTATTGTTGTTTTGTTTTTGTTGCTGCTGTTGTTGAAGAAAATGTCAAGTAAATAGAGCCACATTAACTGATCTGATATTTCTAGAGACTAAGATGTTTGGTGGTTTTTGGTTGCGGGAGTGGGGGGGGATTCTGCATGTGGCAGAAGATATGAAACATTCTCAGAAGCATCTCCTCAAATGTTATGCGACTCTATGTTCTGTACAGTGTCTCTCTGTAAGGGACCTGCCCCATAGTTTCTGAAATATATCAGTGGATTATCACATAGAGACAACTTAGAGTAATAATGAATACTGGTGATAACAACAATAGTGACAGGGATTGGCAAAGGATTTGGTCCCTTCCAGTTTTCCAGCTCCTTGTAAACTTTGGATCAATGCATGACCCATGTACATACATTGGAGGTCCTACAAGCAACAGAAATTGTATTTATCATCAGTTACCAACTGGGGAGTCTAGAAGAATGTAAAATTGTTTAAGAGAAAGAAATGAAAACATACATATATTTATATTTTACCCTCATGTCCATAAAACATTTACTCATACAATGATTTAGAAGGTCCAGCAAAAATATGATCTCATTGATGTAGCAGTTCGTATATTTCTAGCTGGATGCAAACTTTTTCTTCATCTGAATTCGGGCAATATTCACCTGTACTTCTTTAATCACTGTCATTCTTGAAGTGATCCTTGGCATTCCTCTTTCCTTAATACTCTTTGTCCAGTCCATAGGCAAACCTGTGGATTCTTCCTTTGAAATATGTCTAAAAATCCATAATTTCCTACTGTCTTCTCCTCTACCTACATAGTCAAATTACTGTCATATCACAGCTGTTTTCTTGTAATTATCTCCTCATTATTTTTCCAACTTCCATCCTTGTATCCCTGTAGTCTTTCTCTACTGAACAGTCATAAGGATTCTACCTTCACATATCAGTTCATGAACTCCTCAGGTTTTAGAGAATGGCTAGTATGTAATAACAATATTAGCAACAACAGTGACAACAATGGCTAATGTTAATATAACTAATTATTTGCCAGGTGCTGTTGTAACATATCTATGTGTTTGTGTTGTCTGTGTGTGTATATATACATATTTGTACATATGTACACATATACATATATCTCAGTGTGTGATACTAATATATGTGCATATATTTTTGTGTATATATACACACTCATTTATCATATGTTTATGAGTATATGTGAATATATGTATCTATATTTATATATGTGTGAGTGTATACATAATCACACATACATGCACACACTTTGTAGGTGCTCAATGAATAGGTATTGCCTTATTGGTAACTTTATATCTTTTATTATTTTCTTCTGAGTGCATAGCTAATCCCTTTATTCTATGCCTACTTTTGGGAAAGTTAATTTCTGAATTTTTGTTCCTTTTGCTATAATTGTTTTGTTTTGTTCTTGTGTTTTTTAATCCCACCTAGTCCTTTCAATATGTCTTATGGATAAAAGATTTTACTAAATACTTACTGTGACATGCTTACTCTAAATAGCTTGAGAATGTTTAGAGTTTGTATCACTTAGAAATAATGAAGATACACATGTTAAAATCAAATTATTTTTTTACTGGCAGTGTGATTATATTAAACATCCATTTATCTTGTAGAGTTAATGAATTTAAATTGATTGCTATCTAATATTTAGTAGGCACTCAATAAATAGTAGACAGTACAATTTGAGGAATGGGTGAATGAATAATGAAGAATAAAATCCAGTGTTGCAAGATGTAGAGAACAATCATGTGGGCACCAAGGGGGGAAAGTGGCAGGGGGTGGTGGTGGTGGTGTGATGAATTGGGAGACTGGGATTGACATATATACACTAATATGTGTAAAATGGATAACTAATAAGAACCTGCTGTATAAAATAAATAAATAAAAATTCAAAAATTCAGAAAAAATTTCAGGCCACTGGCGATAACATATATGACATCAATGGTGGCTTTGTGAAGTTGAGATGCTTCTAACTCACTGTTTATGACTTTGGCTATGGAATCAGGGACCCATTATAACAAAGTCTTGGATTTGTTTGTTTGATCTTGTTCTACATGTATTGTTTGGACAGAACCATAATGACCAAAAGAATATAAAAAAAAAAAAAAAAATCCAGTGTTGCAGAAAGTCTTGCGGTCTAAAACAATAACACAGGAAGGAATTTTGCAAAATATGGTAATAAAAAGTTAAATAATTTAATCTCAGATGACACAGCTGGTAAGGAAGATTTAATTCTGTTAGAATATTTCTTATCCCATCATTTTTACCTTTCTATGAAGGGATACTCTATTCTAATTCTCCTTCTCTATTTTAATGCAGGATCCATCTAGTTTTAATCTCCATCCACTTCTTTGTCACTCTCCACCTCCAGAAATGGGAAAATAATAGGACATATTTAGCACAGTTTAGGGCCATTGCATTAAATAGCAATGATTACTCTGATCTCTTGGTTTGGTCAGCCTTAGCAAACTTTTCACTGCATCTTCAGGTAAGCAGCCCAACTCCTTCATTAGTGACCAGATGGGAATATAAGACTGATACACCTGTGTGAGTCTGACTTATTAAAATTTAGGAAGATGCCACTCTGTATTCTCAAATTTATTACAAATGAACATAGGTAAAGACATAGGCAGATGTGAAGGGATATTGTCATCCAGAGATGCTTCCTGGGAGAGGCAATGTGTGAACAGAGGTTTGAAGGATGTCTTGGAAGTAGAAAAATATGATAAGAGCATGAGAAACACCTTAGTACTGTGAAATAGATCACATGCTATATTTAGGGAATGACAAGTGTTGTGCAATACTGCTGAAGTGCCACGTATACAGGGAAGGTGAGTCTGGAGAGCGAAGGAAGCAGCATCTGGACAACATGTGTTATTAAACAAAATAATCCAGAATCTCTCTTGTAATTCAGTCATGGGAAAGTCTGGATGCATGTTAGAATCATCCAGGGAGTTTATCACAGTTCAAATTCTCAAGTCTTACTTCTTATCAATTAAAGAAGAATATTTGGGGATGTAGTTTAAACACCAGTATCTGTTTAAATCTTCCACATAATTCTATCGTGTGGCCCGTCCTGATGAATACTGATATATGTGATGGAGAGAAATTACAGACCTTTACATTGTCTAGCAGGGAAAGAGATCAGTGGATATAAAGTACTGTCAGAGGGAGGACCCCATGTGATGACACTCTTGGGCTTGGCTAGTAGTGAGGAACTAGATGATCCCAGATGCTGTCAGGAAACAAGCACTGAGTTTTGAAGTGGGGTATATAACAGAAAAGTGTTGCTCATTTTATCTTGCTGGTGCCAACTTTGGTGTTCTGCACAGCTCTGCACAAAAGAAGTGAAAGGCAGTGTAATCAATCCATTTTAGCTTTGAACTATTTGAGGGAAAAAGAGAATATCCAATGGGATTGCCTAGGAGACAATTAGAGATTTCGAACAGGAAAACAACAAAGATCAGGATTGGGAAAGAACTTCGGGAGTCTTCAGCACAGAGGTGATACTGAAAAACTTAAGTTGGTGAATTCAGTAATATAAGGGACAAAAAATATACAATGATAAAGTGAAGTTCACAACTTAGGTGAAAAATTGTGGTAATGAGGTGATAACAAAGCTAGAAATAACAGAAGCAGGCAGAGAAATACGTAGAAAAGTTTCAATAATATGCTGTAATAATTTGTTGAAGGATTCATTCACCCATCTATTCTCTCATGCATGACTTGTTCAATTAATAAATTATGTTCAATTGGATTTAATGCTCATTCTGAATATTTTGATATTTAAATTAATATATCCATGAAATCAACCAGTTGTCAACTGAATAAAGTCACAAAATATTAGATTAAGTTAAAAACCTGAGACAATTCCAATGAGTGTTGTAAGAAGCAAGTCCGGGATAATTTATTAGAGTAACGTCAGTTGAAAGTTGAGTATTTTTTTTTTAACTTTTTTTTTTTTTGACATACAAAAACTGCACTAAAGTAATGAATCAATATGAGATTGGAGATATGTATATACCTGTGAAACCATCACCATAATGTATGGCCAAAACCTATCTACTGCCTCCAAAAGGTTCTTCCAGCTCTCTTATTTATTATTATTATTATTATTTTATAATAAGGACACTTAAGAGTTACACTCTTTGCAAAGTGTTAATTATTGTTAACTAGAGGCACTCTGCTGTGGAGTAGATCTCTAGAACTTATTCACTTTGTATAGCGGAACCTTAAATCTTTGACGAATACCTCTCCAATGCCCCCTCCTTCCAGCCCATGGCAACTACCATTCAACTCTCTGATTCTAAGAGTTTGATTAATTTAGATACATAAGTGGTATTTTGTATGTTGTATTTTATATATCATAAGTGACATTTTGAAATAAGCCTACTGTGTCTGGTTAATTTCACTTAGCACGATGTTCTCTAGTTTCATCCATGTTGTTGAAAATAGCAGAATTCTCTTCCTTTTTAAGCCTGAATAATATTCCACTGTATGTGTATACCATACTTTATTCATTCATCCATCAATGGACATTTAGGTTGCTTCCATATCTTGGCTTTTTTGGGTAATATTGCAGTGAACATGGGAGTGCAGATCCTGATTGCAATTCCTTTGGCTAAATACCCAGAAGCGGGATTGCTGAGTCATATGGTAGTTCTATTTTTAGTTTTTTGTTAAACCTGCATATTGTTTTCCATAATAGCTACAGCAGTTTACATTCCCACCAACGTATACAAGTGTTCCCATTTCTCCACATCCTCACCAATATTTTTTTTTTCTTTTCATAATACCCGTCCTAATGGGTATGAAGTAATACCTCACTATGGTTTCGATTTGCATCACCCTGATAATTGGTGATGTTAAGCACCTTGTTATATACCTGTTAGCCAATTGTAAGTCTTCTTTGGAGAAATATATATCCAGCTCCTTTGTTGTTTTTCAACTGGTAATTTGGTTTTTTGCTATTAAGTTATAGGTGATATCTATATTTATCTCTATTAACACTTTATCAGAAATATGGTTTACAAATATTTCTCCCATTCTCTAAGTTCCCTTTTCACTCTGTTGATTATTTCCTTTGCTGTGTAGGAACTTTTTGGTTGAGTTAGTCCCATTTACCTACTTTTGCTTTTGTTGCCTGTGCTTTGGTGTCCAAAAAATCATTGGCAAGGCCAATATTCAGAAGCTCTTTCCCTCTGTTTTCTTCTGGAAGTTTTATGGTTTGGGGTCTTTTTAAGTCTCTAATCCATTTGAGTTGATTTTTGTGTATGGTGTGAGATGAGTCCAATTTCGTTCTTTTGCATGTGTATATCCATTTTTCCTAATACAATTTATTGAAGAAACATTTATTTATTGAATAAACTTTCCCCATTGTGTATTCTGGCATCCTTGTCAAAGATCAGTTGACTGTATATGTGTGGGTTTATTTCTGGGCTCTCTATATGTGCTGTTCCATTGTCCATATATCTCTTTTATGCCAGTTCCATATTGTAGCTTTCTAATATATTTTGAAATGAGGGAGTGTGATGCCTCCAGGTTTGTTTTCTTGTTCAAAATTGCTTTGGCATTCAGAGTCTTTGTGTTCTATATGAATTTGAGGATCATTTTTTCTGCTTCTGTAAAAAAAATGTCATTAGGATTTTTATATGGATTTCATTGTAACTGTAGATCACTTTGGGTAGAATGGATATTTTAACAATGTTAATAACTCTAATCCATTAACATATGGTGCCTTTCTATTTATTTGTGTCTGCTATAATTTCTTTCATCAGTCTTTTACCTCTTAGGTAAATTTATTCCTAAGTATTTTATTCTATTTGCTGTGATTGTACATTATATTGTTTCCTTAATTTCCTTTTAATATATTTCAATCCTTCTTAAACTCTTCCAAAAAATGGAAGAAGAGGGACTACTTCAAAAGTTTCTCTGTGATAAAAAAACTGAGAAAGACACCACAAGAAAATTGTAGGAAATATCCCTGATAAACATAGACACAAAAATCCTAATGAAATATTGAAAACCTGAAATCAACAAATTATTAAAATGATCATACACCAGGACCAAATTGAATTTGTGCCTGGAATGCAAGAATGGATCAACATACACAAATCAATCAAGGTGATAGACAACATTAACAGAATGTAGGGTAAAAATAGAATGTAGATGTATAAAAAAGCCTTTGGCAAAACTCAATACCCTTTTATGATTAAAAAAAAAAAAAAACAACTCTACAAATTAGTTACAGAAGGAAATTACCTTAACCCAATATAGACCATATGTGCAAAGCTCACATATAACATCACTCTAAATAGTGAAAAGGTAAAAAAGTTTTCTCTAAGATCTGGAACAAGGCAAGGATGCCCAGTCTTGCCATTTGTATTCAACATAGTACTGGAAATCTAGCCAAAACAATAAGGCAAGAAAAAGAAATAAAAGACACCCAAATTGGAAAGGAAGATGTAAAATTATTTCTTTTTGCAGATGGCATGATCTTATATGTAGAAAACCGTAAAGGCTCCAAAAACAAGTTAGAGGTAATAAATGAAATCAGCATACTTGCATGAGGCAAAATGAATGTTCAAAAATCAGCTGCATTTCTATACGTTAACATCACCAAGTCTTTTAAGATGGTTATTCTATATGGTGAAAATATTTGTTTTTCAGAAAAATTGGTGTAACTCTCATTCTCATTCTTCCCGAATGTTTTCTTTATTACTCTCATGTATCATCTGTTATTCCAGCAAAATATGTATCACTAGTGCTTCTCAAAACACCATAGAACTAATTGATCACCACTACTTATGATGATTACATCCATATATAGATCTTTTCTTTTCCCAGTGAGCTTCTTTGTTGGTGGTGGTCTCACAGAGTTGCTTTGTGGATAAAATCTGTTCTAATACAAATTGATATTTATTAAGCATTTGTTATTAACAAAAATATGCTTTTTACCTATATTAACTAGGATGAAGCTTAAAGCCAACCCATAAAGTAGGTAGGAAACTGTTCTGAGAGGTTGTGATTATACTAAAGTCACAAAATTAGTAAACGATAGGCTTCCTATCTAAGGTATTATAAGGCCCATGTTCTAAGGAGCTTTGCAAATTTTAACATTTCAGCAATGTGATATATTATTTTCAACATCCTATTATGACTGGTGTTGTTACCCTTAATTATGGAATTTTAGTGAATATAATCATTACCTAACTGAGCACACCTAAAATGAATCTCTTTTTAAAAACGTTATAAGGGGAGAAAATATGTTTTGTTTCAAGTCTAGCAATTTCCATAAAATTGTAATAAATATGCTTTTTTTGTACAATGTATTCTCTCTTCTATGATAAGGAAACTTCACAGAATAACTGCATTTTGTATTTTGAATATAATTGCATTAAAAGGAAGCTAGTTCCTATTTTCAAATAGGAGCATATAGAACACCCACTCATTGATCCTACAAATGTAGCATCTGCACCTCAATTAAAAATGTACATCCTCCCAGAGATCAAGTATAATTAAGCCATCAGAACGTGGAACCCTATAAAACACAGGGTGTTTTCAACTGCCTAGTCACACAGACATTTTCAAGCTAATTCCAGAGTAATGGAAACCATTGCCCATAGAGATCACAAAACAGATAAGATGACAGAGAGAAAGAGAAAGACACTTGCCATAGAAGAGTTTGGCATCCATAAGATGTGGTCATCAAAGTTACTGTGTTGTTTCTAAATAGAAGAAAGCCAGAGAAGCTATTCAACAAAGGGTTGTCATTTGTGTTTCAATCTATAAAGATAAATGTACAAACGTTGTAAATTTATTATACTTATTTAAGTGAGAGGTATTTATTTAATTTAAGCCATACATATTGGATAGATGGTCTGCTTATCAGTTTAATGTAATTACTGTAAATTGAATAGTGATACGATTCTTAAATAGGAAAGCAACGTTGAGAATTTTTCAGGACCTTAGCTGGATGGAGGCTAATGGAGGAAATTCAGAATCAAATAGGGCTGAGGCCAAGAAAAAGCCCAGCTTTATGGTTAGCCCCAAGAAAAATAGTCATTAGACAAAAAGCCAGGATGATTTGTAGCATTCTGAGGACAGGAATCAAGTTTGAAGAAGGTAATATCTTCTGGCTGATTATTGACAGTATTGTTTTTCATATAGATGCTTGTTCTGGGTTGTAGTATGAACTCCAGGTGATGACTGTGCTTTTAGAGTCAGTTCTACTCTTGGAGGAGGGGGTTGGCATGGGCAAAGCAAATGCTCAAGACCTTGCTAGGCAATGGAGTTGAGAGGGCATTAATGAGGATTACCTGTGACACTTTGTACAGTGTGTGATTAACAGGCAATATCACTAATTTCTGAAACACCCATTGGAAGGGACAAGGGCCTAGAGTAAACTGTCTGTATTGACCAAGATTGGCTCAAGAAATTTGGTGGGATAAGCCTTATATATTAAAGGCATCAAGGAATGTACATAAACAGGGCTTGGAATGCAAAGGAGCCTGCATAATTATTTGCTAAACCCTCTTGCCTGTTGTGTTAGTGTATCGTTGACCACACACAGAATTTGGAGGCAGTCAAATATAGACTTGAATACAAATTGCTCTGCTTATCTATTAATTGGAAATATACAACTTGGTGCATAGTAAACACACAAGGAATAGTGAATCATTTCATGTTTTATTTTCTCTATAATGTCTTTAGGGCAAGGTCTTTATCATATTTTTCTTCTACCCTCAGCACTCAACACAGTGCTTAGCACTTACTGGCACTTAGTGAATGTTTGTTCAATGAAAGTTTCATGGCACACATTATCAATTTTATGATCGAGAACTACCTAGGGCAATAAGACTAGATCGTCAGCATATTGAAAAGTCAACTGCAAAGTCTTTCACCCAAATATGTTATCCTAGAGTATAATGAAGGGAAGTGTTCTGAAAATGAATGTCTTCTCACATGAAGGAAGGGAATCATATGTTGTTTGTGCTAGTCTCAAACTCATTCATTTCATAGATAAAGGTCATTGGGATCAGAAATGTGGCATAACCTGGGTTGAGTCACACAACTGGTCCTTGTGGCAGTTAGGGCTACATAGCAAGTCTCTTAAAAGCCATGTCTATTTGCACTAGAAAAATAATACATGTGATTTTTGTCAGAAGTCAAAACTATGTTGCTGAGTCACAGTTGGTGGGGTTTTCCCTCCCTCTGACCGGTTGCTAGGAACAGTGAATCAGCATCCCAAAGGAATATGGTGCTATTGTGGTTAAGTCTGTGAAGTTAAATTTTATTTGGATCTTTGGATACAGAAATGCCTCTTTATAAGCCGCCAGTTGACTTCCCAACCATACTACTCAAACAACTCAGCAATCTAGGTCCACAACCTCAGAAAAGATCAAGTGAGATTCAGCTTGATCTCTGCCTAGAACGCACCATGAGTGATACAGTTCCAAGGTTTCTAGAACTTTTTGAAAAGATTTCCCAGTGAAACTCAGATACCTCTAGGCTGAAGCACAGCATTTTTCTTTCACAGTATTCAAAAACACAGAGGAAAAAAAATGTCTAAATCCAAATGTAAATGTTGGAAAGAATGCACTTAGGACATAATTACCAAGATTAGGCAAACTACTTCTTTGGTAGTTGCTATAGGTCCCTAGACTGTGCTTATTGTAATTTAACTTACTATTTTGTCAGAAGGAAGAAGCATGTTGTGATGGCACTGGGTAATTGGCATTGCCATTTCTGTGTCTTCAGTGCTTGCAAATTTACTCCATTCGTTCTCATTATAGATGAAATGAATTATCCTGAAACAACTCTGTGGGGCACTATTCACACCAAGTAATGCTTAGTGAAAATCATGTTTTGGCTCTTGATGTGCTTATTTATATTTCTCAGGTTTTGGAGTAAGCAACCTATGTTTGCTCGAAATATTTCTTTCTGTATTTATATCTCTTAATTTATAAATATTTAAAACACAGGAATCAGTCAAGTGTTTCAAGTACTGTATAAAATTACATTAATTTGACCAAATTATTTTAAAATAAAATTATTTTATAATGTATTTAAAATATATGTTTAAACATTTCTAAATTAAAATATTTCTTACAAAGAAGGCATCTTCCAGAGATGGATGAAATAGGAGTTTTTAGTAATTCTCTTGAAAATATTAAATAGTGTAACACTGAGAGAGAACAGTGCACTTTAAGGCAGCATATCTGAATTTCACCTCTGGTAAAAATTTCACAGTTGAAACAATGGAACAATGGTACCTCTTATTATTTGTGCAAAAAATGTGTTATTTTAATGCTCTGCACATGATCTTCCAATAATAAGTTGCTCATAAACATATACAAATATTAAGAACTCTTTTAACTTACCCTTGGTTATATTTAACAGTTTATCTTTATGGATTTTGGAAACATTTGGAAATTCTTTTAGGTATTTCACATCCTTCAAACTAACAAAAAAACCACAGAAAAAATATATTTATTGTTTATTCATTGATGGCAGTTAGAATGTTCTGAGTTAAATCCTTTGTTACACCTCTTTCACTGTGAGGCAACTGGTGTTTAAAATGCTTAAAGAACGTTTTTAATGTTTCAGAACTAGGATTGAGTAAAGGTAAAACAATCACAAGACTTGATTCCCAAACCAATGCATATAAATATCATACATGTGAGATTAAATATCTTCAGAAAATAATTTCCACAAAAATTATTACTCCGCAGAACTTTGTAGACCAGACTAGAGTTTGACCTTTTTTCCTACTTGGTCCTGAGAAATCATAAGATATAAGATATTCTCATAACTGTACTTTATTTTTTTATTTTTTTATTTTTTTCAAACATCTTTATTGAAGTATAATTGCCTTACAATAGTGTGTTAGCATCTGCTTTATAACAAAGTGAATCTGTTATACATATACAATATGTTCCCATTTCTCTTCCCTCTTGCATCTCCCTCCCTCCCACCCTCCCCATCCCACCCCTCTAGGTGGTCACAAAGCAACGAGCTGATCTCCCTGTGCTATGCGGCTGCTTCCCACTAGTTATCTATTTTACATTTGGTAGTGTATATATGTCCATGACACTCTCTTACCTGTCACATCCTCCCCACCCCCTCCCCATACCTCAAGTCCATTCTCTAGTAGGTCTGTGTCTTTATTCCCGTCTTGCCACTAGGTTCTTCATGGCCTTTTTTTTTTTTTTTCCCTTAGATTCCATATATATGTGTTAGCATACTGTATTTGTTTTTCCTCTTTCTGACTTACTTCACTCTGTATGACAGACTCTAACTCCATCCACCTCATTACAAATACCTCCATTTCATTTCTTTTGATGGCTGAGTAATATTCCATTGTATATATGTGCCACATCTTCTTTATCCATTCATCTGTCGATGGACATTTAGGTTGCTTCCATGTCCTGGCTATTGTAAATAGAGCTGCAATGAACATTTTGGTACATGACTCTTTTTGACCTATGGTTTTCTCAGGGTATATGCCCAGTAGTGGGATTGCTGGGTCGTATGGTAGTTCTATTTTTAGTTTTTTTAAGGAACCTCCATACTGTTCTCCATAGTGGCTGTATCAATTTACATTCCCACCAACAGTGCAAGAGTGTTCCCTTTCCTCCACACCCTCTCCAGCATTTATTGTTTCTAGATTTTTTGATGATGGGCCATTCTGACCGGTGTGAGATGATATCTCATTGTAGTTTTGATTTGCATTTCTCTAATGATTAATGATGTTGAGCATTCTTTCATGTGTCTGTAGGCCATCTGTATATCTTCTTTGGAGAAATGTCTATTTAGATCTTCTGCCCATTTTTGGATTGGGGTTGTTTGTTTTTTTGTTATTGAGCTGCATGAGCTGCTTGTAAATCTTGGAGATTAATCCTTTGTCAGTTGCTTCATTTGCAAATATTTTCTCCCATTCTGAGGGTTGTCTTTTGGTCTTGTTTATGGTTTCCTTTGCTGTGCAAAAGCTTTTCAGTTTCATTAGGTCCCATTTGTTTATTTGTGTTCTTATTTCCATTTCTCTGGGAGCTGGGTCAGAAAGAATCTTGCTGTGATGTATGTCATAGAGTGTTCTGCCTATGTTTTCCTCTAAGAGTTTGATAGTGTCTGCCCTTACACTTAGGTCTTTAATCCATTTTGAGTTTATTTTTGTGCATGGTGTCAGGGAGTGTTCTAATTTCATACTTTTACATGTTCCTGTCCAATTTTCCCAGCACCACTTATTGAAGAGGCTGTCTTTTCTCCACTGTATATGCTTGCCTCCTTTATCAAAGATAAGTTGACCATATGTGTGTGGGTTTATCTCTGGGCTTTCTATCCTGTTCCATTGATCTATATTTCTGTTTTTGTGCCAATACCAAACTGTCTTGATTACTGAAGCTTTGTAATATAGTCTGAAGTCAGGGAGCCTGATTCCCCCAGCTCCATTTTTCGTTCTCAAGATTGCTTTGGCTATTCGGGGTCTTTTGTGTTTCCATACAAATTGTGAAATGTTTTGTTCTAGTTCTGTGAAAAATGCCAGTGGTAGTTTGATAGGGATTGCATTGAATCTGTAGATTGCTTTGGGTAGTAGAGACATTTTCACAATGTTGATTCTTCCAATCCAGGAACATGGTATATCTCTCCATCTATTTGTATCATCTTTAATTTCTTTCATCAGTGTCTTATAATTTTCTGCATACAGGTCTTTTGTCTCCTTAGGTAGGTTTATTCCTAGATATTTTATTCTTTTTGTTGCAATGGTAAATGGGAGTGTTTTCTTAATTTCACTTTCAGATTTTTCGTCATTAGTGTATAGAAATGCAAGAGATTTCTGTGCATTAATTTTGTATCCTGCTACTTTACCAAATTCATTGATTAGCTCTAGGAGTTTTCTGGTAGCATCTTTAGGATTCTCTATGTATAGTATCATGTCATCTGCAAATAGTGACAGCTTTACTTCTTCTTTTCCGATTTGGATTCCTTTTATTTCTTTGTCTTCTCTGATTGCTGTGGCTAGGACTTCCAGAACTATGTTGAATAATAGTGGTGAGAGTGGGCAACCCTGTCTTGTTCCTGATCGTAGTGGAAATGGTTTCAGTTTTTCACCATTGAGGACAATGTTGGCTGTGGGTTTGTCATATATGGCCTTTATTATGTTGAGGAAAGTTCCCTCTATGCCTACTTTCTGCAGGGCTTTTATCATAAATGGGTGTTGAATTTTGTCAAAAGCTTTCTCTGCATCTATTGAGATGATCATATGGTTTTTCTCCTTCAATTTGTTAATATGGTGTATCACATTGATTGATTTGCGTATATTGAAGAATCCTTGCATTCCTGGGATAAACCCCACTTGATCATGGTGTATGATCCTTTTAATGTGCTGTTGGATTCTGTTTGCTAGTATTTTGTTGAGGATTTTTGCATCTATGTTCATCAGTGATATTGGCCTGTAGTTTTCTTTCTTTGTGACATCTTTGTCTGGTTTTGGTATCAGGGTGATGGTGGCCTCGTAGAATGAGTTTGGGAGTGTTCCTCCCTCTGCAATATTTTGGAAGAGTTTGAGAAGGATAGGTGTTAGCTCTTCTCTAAATGTTTGATAGAATTCGCCTGTGAAGCCATCTGGTCCTGGGATTTTGTTTGTTGGAAGGTTTTTAATCACAGTTTCAATTTCAGTGCTTGTGATTGGTCTGTTCATATTTTCTATTTCTTCCTGGTTCAGTCTCGGCAGTTTGTGCATTTCTAAGAATCTGTCCATTTCTTCCAGGTTGTCCATTTTATTGGCATATAGTTGCTTGTAGTAATCTCTCATGATCTTTTGTATTTCTGCAGTGTCAGTGGTTACTTCTCCTTTTTCATTTCTAATTCTATTGATCTGAGTCTTCTCCCTTTTTCTCTTGATGAGTCTGGCTAATGGTTTATCAATTTTGTTTATCTTCTCAAAGAACCAGCTTTTAGTTTCATTGATTTTTGCTATTGTTTCCTTCATTTCTTTTTCATTTATTTCTGACCTGATCTTTATAATTTCTTTCCTTCTGCTGGCTTTGGGGTTTTTTTGTTCTTCTTTCTCTAATTGCTTTAGGTGCAAGGTTAGGTTGTTTATTCGAGATGTTTCCTGTTTCTTGAGGTAGGCTTGTATTGCTATAAACTTCCCTCTTAGCACTGCTTTTGCTGTGTCCCATAGGTTTTGGGTCGTCGTGTCTCCATTGTCATTTGTTTCTAGGTATTTTTTGATTTCCCCTTTGATTTCTTCAGTGATCACTTCGTTATTAAGTAATGTATTGTGTAGCCTCCATGTGTTTGTATTTTTTACATATCTTTTCCTGTAATTGATATCTAGTCTCATAGCGTTGTGGTCGGAAAAGATACTTGATACGATTTCAATTTTCTTAAATTTACCAAGGCTTGATTTGTGACCCAAGATATGATCTATCCTGGAGAATGTTCCATGAGCACTTGAGAAAAATGTGTATTCTGTTGTTTTTGGGTGGAATGTCCTATAAATATCAATTAAGTCCATATTGTTTAATGTATCATTTAAAGCTTGTGTTTCCTTATTTATTTTCATTTTGGATGATCTGTCCATTGGTGAAAGTGGGGTGTTAAAGTCCCCTACTATGATTGTGTTGCTGTCAATTTCCCCTTTCATGGCTGTTAGTATTTGCCTTATGTATTGAGGTGCTCCTATGTTGGGTGCATAAATATTTACAATTGTTATACCTTCCTCTTGGATCGATCCCTTGATCATTATATAGTGTCCTTCTTTGTCTCTTGTAATAGTCTTTATTTTAAAGTCTATTTTGTCTGATATGAGAATTGCTACTCCACCTTTCTTTTGATTTCCATTTGCATGGAATATCTTTTTCCATCCCCTCACTTTCAGTCTGTATGTGTCCCTAGGTCTGAAGTGGGTCTCTTGTAGACAGCATATGTATGGGTCTTGTTTTTGTATCCATTCAGCCAGCCTGTGTCTTTTGGTGGGAGCATTTAATCCATTTACATTCAAGGTAATTATCGATATGTATGTTCCTATTCCCATTTTCTTAAATGTATTGGGTTTGTTATTGTAGGTGTTTTCCTTCTCTTGTGTTTCTTGCCTAGAGAATTTCCTTTAGCATTTGTTGTAAAGCTGGTTTGGTGGTGCTGAACTCTCTCAGCTTTTGCTTGTCTGTAAAGGTTTTAATTTCTCCATCAAATCTGAATGAGATCCTTGCTGGGTAGAGTAATCTTGGTTGTAGGTTTTTCTCCTTCATGACTTTAAGTATATCCTGCCACTCCCTTCTGGCTTGCAGAGTTTCTGCTGAGAGATCAGATGTTAACCTTATGGGGATTCCCTTGTGTGTTATTTGTTTTTTTTCCCTTGCTGCCTTTAATATGTTTTCCTTATATTTAATTTTTGACAGTTTGATTAATATGTGTCTTGGCGTGTTCCTCCTTGGGTTTATCCTGTATGGGACTCTCTGTGCTTCCAGGACTTGATTAACTATTTCCTTTCCCATATTAGGGAAGTTTTCAACTATAATCTCTTCAAAAATTTTCTCAGTCCCTTTCTTTTTCTCTTCTTCTTCTGGTACCCCTATAATTCGAATGTTGGCACGTTTAATGTTGTCCCAGAGGTCTCTGAGACTGTCCTCAGTTCTTTTCATTCTTTTTTCTTTATCCTGCTCTGTAGTAGTTATTTCCACCATTTTATCTTCCAGGTCACTTATCCTTTCTTCTGCCTCAGTTATTCTACTATTGATCCCATCTAGAGTATTTTTAATTTCATTTATTGTGTTTTTCATCATTGCTTGGTTCCTCTTTAGTTCTTCTACATCCTTGTTAAATGTTTCTTGCATTTTGTCTATTCTATTTCCAAGATTTTGGATCATCCTTACTATCATTATTCTGAATTCTTTTTCAGGTAGACTACCTATTTCCTCTTCATTTGTTAAGTCCAGTGTGTTTTGAGCCTGCTCCTTCATCTGCTGTGTGTTTTTCTGTCATCTCATTTTGCCTATCTTACTGTGTTTGGGGTCTCCTTTTCACAGGCTGCAGGTTCGTAGTTCCCGTTGTTTTTGGTATCTGTCCCCAGCGGCTAAGGTTGGTTCAGTGGGTTGTGTAGGCTTCCTGGTGGAGGGAACTACTGCCTGAGTTCTGGTGGATGAGGCTAGATCTTGTCTTTCTGGTGGGCACGTCCACGTCTGGTGGTGTATTTTGGGGTGTCTGTGGCCTTATTATGATTTTAGGCAGCCTCTCTGCCAATGGATGGGGTTGTGTTCCTGTCTAGCTAGTTGTTTGGCATAGGATGTCCAGCACTGTAGCTTGCTGGTCGTTGAGTGAAGCTGGGTCTTGATGTTGAGATGGAGATCTCTGGGAGATTTTTGCCGTTTGGTATTACGTGGAGCTGGGAGGTCTCTTGTGGACCAGTGTTCTGAGGTTGGCTCTCCCACCTCAGAGGCACGGCCCTGATGCCTGGCTGGAGCACCAAGAGCCTTTCGTCCACACGGCTCAGAGTAAAAGGGAGAAAAAATAGAAAGAAAGAAAGAAAGAGGCTATAATATAGTGAAGTAAAATAAAGCTATTGTAAAGCAAAGCTATACAGACAAAATCTCACCCAGAAGCATATACATATACACTCACTAAAAAAAGGAAAAGGGGAAAAATTAATATCTCCTGCTCCCAGAGTCCACCTCCTGAATTTGGGATGATTCGTTGTCTATTCAGGTATTCCACAGATGCAGGTACATCAAGTTGTCTGTGGAGCTTTAATCCGCTGCTCCCGAGGCTGCTGGGAGAGATTTCCCCTTCTCTTCCCTGTTCGCACAGCTCCTGGGGTTCAGCTTTGGATTTGGACCCGCCTCTGCGTGTAGGTCGCCTGAGGGCGTCTGTTCCCCGCCCAGACAGGACGGGGTTAAAGGAGCAGCTGCTTCGGGGGCTCTGGCTCACCCAGGCCGCGGGGAGGGAGGGGTACGGAGGAGGCGGGGCGAGCCTGCGGCGTCAGAGGCCGGCGTGACGTTGCACCAGCCTGAGGCGCGCAGTGCGTTCTCCCGGGGATGTTGTCCCCGGATCCCGGGACCCTGGCAGTGGCGGGCTGCACAGGCTACCGGGAGGGGCGGTGTGGAGAGTGACCTGTGCTCACACACAGGCTTTTTGGAGGCGGCAGCAGCAGCCCCAGCGTCTCACGCCCGTCTCTGGGGTCCGCGCTGATCACCGCGGCTCGCGCCCTTCTCTGGAGTTCGTTTAGGCAGCGCTCTGAATCCCCTCTCCTTGCGCGCAGAGAAACTAAGAGGCAAGAAAAAGTCTCTTGCCTCTTCGGCAGCTGCAGACCTTTTCCCGGTCTCCCTCCCGGCTAGCTGTGGTGCGCCAACCCCTTCAGGCTGTGTTCACGCTGCCAGCCCCAGTCCTCTCCCTGCGATCCGACCGAAGCCGAGCCTCAGCTCCCAGCCCCGCCCGCCCCGGCGGGTGAGCAGACAAGCCTCTCGGGCTGGTGAGTGCTGCTCGGCGCCGAGCCTCTGTGCGGGAACCTCTCCGCTTTGCCCTCCGCACCTCTGTGGCTGCGCTCTCCTCCGTGGCTCTGAAGCTTCCCCCCTCCGCCACCCGCAGTCTCCGCCCGCGAAGGGGCTCCTAGTGCGTGGAAACCTTTCCTCCTTCACAGCTCCCTCCCACTGGTGCAGGTGCCGTCCCTATTCTTTTGTCTCTGTTATTTCTTTTTTCTTTTGCTCTACCCAAGTACGGGGGGAGTTTCTTGCCTTTTTGGAGGTCGGACGTTTTCTGCCAGCGTTCAGTGGGTGTTCTGTAGGAGCAGTTCCACGTGTAGATGTATTTCTACTGTATCTGTGGGAAGGAAGGTGATCTCCGCGTCTTACTCTTCCGCCATCTTCTCCCTCCCCCCTGTAACATTTTTATATCTGAAGACTTTACACATTATTACCTTGTCTTTGTCCAGGTGTTCTGAGTTCTTATAAGTGTAATATTTCAAATAAAATTTAGAATTATTTAATTATTAATTACTTAACTATTTGATTTTAATAACATATTGCTTATATAATTAGAAAAATGAAAATAATAACAGCTAGTATTATATTTCAGCATATATGTTCTAAAATTTGTATGATGTATATAGCTTAGCAAGAAAAATTTAACATGACAGAAAGTTAATTATTCCTACAATCATATGTAAATTAATTCCAATCATACATTTTAGTTAACTGAATTCATAGCATAGATGTTGTTTTTCTCTGTGGCAATGACATCCATCTGCATCTCCTCCAATCATTTCAGTACAGGCTTGCATCTCTACACAGAGATAAGCCATGGCAATTATCAAATATGTTTTTACCTCAAAATTGTCTCTAATTGTAATCATAAATTTTAAAAAATATTATTTTACATTCTTTTTTTAAAATATCTGCTTTTCTAACTTGACTATGGAAGTCTCTTCATTCTCTTCAGTTTTAACTGCCTTTTAATTGTAACATATGTTCCATATGCAGTTTTTCTAAATCTGTTTTTCTATTTTCCTTCACTTTGTTCCTCTTTCTTACTTGAAACGAAAAGTACTTTGTAATTTATAAATTTACAATGTGGAATGACTGAATGATGTCTACTTTTTAAATATATTTCAGTATTTGAGATATTACAATGTATGTTTAATTCACCTTTCTTTGATTACTCTTGATTTAGAACATCTCTTCATTTTTTATCAATCTTTTGAATATTTTCCTCTTTGTAATATCACTTCGTCTCTTTTCAATTTTTATTACATTTTATTTTTATTACGTTTTTTAATTGAAGTATAGTTGATGTACAATATTATATGTTATAGGTGTACAATGTAGTGATTTACAATTTTTAAAGGTTACACTCCATTTATAGCTATTATAAAATATTGGCGATATTCTCCATGTTGTACAATGTATCCTTGTAACTTATTTTATACCTGATAGTTTGTACCTCTTAATCTTTTACCCCTATATTTCCCCTCCTCATTCCCTCTCCCCACTGGTAACTACTACTTTGTTCTTTGTATTTGTGAGTCTGTTTCTTTTTTGTTATATTCACTAGTTTGTCATACTTTTAAGATTCCACATGTAAGTGGTGTCACACAGTGTTTGTCTTTCTCTGTCTGACTTATTTCACTTACCATAATACCCTCCAAATCCATCCATGTTGCTGCAACTGACAATATTCCATTCTTTTTTTATGGCTGAGGAGTATTCCATTGTGTATATATACCCCTTTTTCTTTATCCATTCATCTCTTGATGGACACTTAGGTTGCTTCCATATCTCAGCAATTGTAAATAATGCTGCTATGAACATTGTGGTGTATGTATCTTTTCAAATTAGTGTTTTTGTTTTTTTCAGATATATACCCAGGAGTGGAATTGCTGGATGATATGGTAGTGCTATTTTGAGTTTTTTGAGAAACCTCCGTACTCTTCTCCATGGTGGCTACACCCATTTAAATTCCCACCAACAGTGTACTAGGGTTCTCTTTTATCCAAATCCTTGCCAACATTTGTTATTTGTTTTCATTTTTGGTGATAGCCATTCTGACAGGTGTGAGGTGATATCTCATTGTGGTCTTGATTTGCATTTCCTTGATGATTAGTGATGTTAAGCATCTTTTCATTTGCCTGTTGGCAATCTGCATTGCCTCTTTGGAAAAATACCTATTCAGTTCTTCTGCCCATTTTTTAATTGGACTCTTTGTATTTTTGATGTTGCGTTGTGTGAGCTGTTTGTATAACTTGTATATTAACCCCTTATAGATCATATAATTTGCAAATATTTTTTCCCATTCAGTACATTGTCTTTTTGTTTTGTCAATAGTTTCCTTTGTTGTGCAAAAGCTTTTAAGTTTAATTAAGTCCCACTTACTTAGTTTTGCTTTTATTTCCTTTGCTTTAGGAGGCAGATCCAAAAAAATATTGCTACAATTTATGTAAAAGAGTGTTCTGCCTATGTTTTCCTCCAGGAGTTTTATGGTTTCTGGTCTTACATTTAAAGTTTTAATTTACTTTTTGTATACAGTGTTAGAGAATGTTCTAATTTCATTCTTTTACTTGTAGCTGTCCAGTTTTTCCAGCACCACTTATTGAAGAGACTGTCTTTTCTCCATTGTATACTCTTGCCTCATTTGTTGTAGATTCATTGACCACATGTGCATGGGTTTATTTCTGGGCTCTCCATTCTGTTCCATTGATCTCTGTGTCTATTTTTGTGCCATTACCATACTGCTTTGATTACTGGAGCTTGTAGTGTAGTCTGAAGTCAAGGAGCATGACTCTGCCCTCCAGCTCTGTTCTTTCTCAAGATAGTTTTGACTATTCCGCATCTTTTGTGTTTCCATACAAATTTTAAAATTATTTGTTCCTGTTCTGTTAAAAATGCCTTTGGTATCTTGATAGGGATTGCGTTGAATCTGAAGATTGCCTTGGGTAGTATGGTCGTTTAAACAATATTGATTCTCCCAATCCAAGAACATGGTGTATCTTTCAAGCTGTTTTTGTTGTCTTCAATTTCTTTCATCAGGGTCTCATGGCTTTCCTAATACAGGTTTTTTACTTCTTTAGGTAGGCTTATTCTTAGGTTTTTTGTTCTTTTTGATGTGATGGTAAATGGGATTGTTTCCTTAAGTTATCTTTCTGATGTTTTGTTGTTAGTGTATAGAAATGTAACAGATTCCTGTGTATTAATTTTGTATCCTGCAACTTTACTGAATTCATTGATGAGCTCTAGTAGTTTTCTGGTGGTGTCTTTAGGACTTTCTATGTATAGTAAGTATCATGTCGTCTGTAAACAGTGACAGTTTACTTTTTTCCTTTCCAATTTGGATTCCTTTTATTTCTTTTTTTCTCTGATTGCTGTGGCTAAGACTTCCAAAACTATGTTGAATAAAAGTAGCGAAAGGGGGCATCTTTGTCTTGTTCCTGATCTTAGTGGAAATACTTTCAGCTTTGCACCACAGAGTATGATGTTAGCTGTGGGTTTGTCATATATGGCCTTTATTGTGTTGAAGTATGTTCCCTCAATGCCCACTTTGTGGAGAGTTTTTATCATAAAGATGCGTGTTGAATTTTGTCAAAAGCTTTTTCTCCATCTGTTGAGATGATCACATGGTTTTTATTCTTCAGTTTGTTAATGTGATGTATTACATTGATTGATTTGCAGATATTAAAAAATTCTTGATCCCTGGGATAAATCCCACTTGATCATGGTGTATGATCCTTTTAATGGATTGTTAGATTTGGTTTGCTAATGTTTTGTTGGGGATTATTGCATGTATGTTTATCAGTGATATTCACCTGTAATTTTCTTTTTTTGCAATATTTTTGTCTGGTTTTCCTATCAGGGTGATACTGCCCTCATAGAATGAGTTTGGAAGTGTTCCTTCCTCTGCAATTTTTTGGAATTGTTTGAGAAGGATAGATGTTAACACTTCTCTAAATGTTTGGTAGAATTCACCTGGGAAACCATCTGGTCCTGGTCTTTTTTTGTTATTTATTTCTCTTATTAATCTCTAATAAATAATTTAGGCATTATAAAAACTAACTTTTGTCTGTCTACTGTGATTCCATTTTTTGGTTTTGTTTATTGTTTATTGACCATATTTATATCTTTTCTCCTCAAAAAAAAATTTTATAGCTCCTTGGTTTCTAGTCTTGTTAGAAAATATTTTCCTATGCTCAAATAATTTGTATAATATTCTAGATTTCCTTGTAATGTTTTCATTAATTTTTAAAAATATTTAAGTATTTTATTCATCTTGATTTTAGTTTTGAATATAATGAAAACTTGGAATCAATTTTTTTTCTTTCAGTTGAATATCTTATGTCTGGTACTGTTTTATGGTACTATTTACCATTATTTTCCACTGAATCAATTTTGTATATTCACATATATTAATAAGTTATATTTGAGAATTTAATTCTAGTTTCTCCATTGAGTTTCATTGGTTTGTATATTCCTACCTCAGTAATAAATTTGATTACAGTGTCTACTTAATATATTTTAATATTATCCTAAGAAAATTCTCTACTAAAATTTTAATAGTGTTATCATTTATTTTCATTTGATTTTTGTTCCAGATACTTTTACTACACTTTGTCACTTCCCCTTGGCCCATCTCTCATTTCAGCAGCATCTGAATTGGCTAATTCCCTGAGAACTCATACTTACCTCTTTCTGTTAGACCCTAGACAAAGTCAAGCTCTCATCTAAAGTCTTTCCATTTCTGACCCCAGATCTTTTGCAAGACTGTCAGCCTGTTTGGCCCAAGTTTTGTGCAGCCTTGAATTAATGCCTCCTGGATCCATCCTTAAAGAACAAGGGAATAAAGATGGTAGAAAACACAAAATCCTCCCAGTGGTACAGTGCACAATTCTGAGAAACATTTTTTTCACTTTTCAGGTAACTCCAATGGATTGAGCCCCCAGTACCCTCAAACAGACACCATGATCACACTTCTTATGGATTTTTTTTCCTTTCCTCATTCACCCTCTTCCTTGACTTTTTCTTCCTAAGATCATCTGCCATATAAACCACTTGCACTCAAATCATTATCTTAGGTTTTTGTACAAATGAATACAAACTAAAATGATTTTTGTGATAATTTTAACCTCTTTTAGGATTCCATTGGGATAACAATAAATGACTGTATTAATTATGGGAGAACTGATATTTTTATGATGATATCCAGGTATTCATTATACACAAATTTACATTTTTTTAAAATTTATTTTTATTTTTATTTATTTTTGGCTGCATTGCATCTTTGTTGCTGAGTGCAGGCTTTCTCTAGTTGTGGCAAGCGGGGGCTACTCTTTGTTGTGGTGTGTGGGCTTCTCATTGTGGTGGCTTCTCTTGTGGCAGAGCATGGGCTCTAGGTGCCTGGGCTTCAGTAGTTGTGGCTCACGGGCTCTAGAGCACAGGTTCAGTAGTTGTGGTGCACAGGCTTAGTTGCTCCGTGGCATGTGGGATCTTCCAGACCAGGGCTTGAATCTGTGTCCCCTGCATTGGCAGGTGGATTCTTAACCACTGCGCCACCAGGGAAGCCCCTACATTTGTTTTCTGATACTGTTTTATCTCTGCTAATGCTTTCCTTATTTTATTTCATATAGATATTATTTCTTTCCTGAGTATTATTTCTTAAGTATCTTTAAGTCTTTCACATATTAACTTCACTGTTTCCAATAGAATGTTTTTATTCATTTCAGCTCTAATATTTAGAATTAAAATGAAGACAAATTTTCTTCAGTCTAGCAACACTAACTTAGGGATTTTCTAGATTTTCATCTTTTCATTTAGCAAAACAAGGTGATTTTGTCCCTTCTGAAGTTTGTGTAAGGTATTTTATTTTCATCTCTTATTGTATTTGCCAGTCCTTCAAGGAAATGTTAAACTCTGATGGTGATAGTTGGCATACTTGTCTAGATAATTATTCAACAGAAAACAATTCATTTTGTCACCATATTACATATTTCCTTTTGAGTATTGGTAGATAATCTTTATTACACTTATTTAATTGCCTTCTAGTCCAGTGATACTTAGGAGTTTTTATTAGACAGCTCTGTTGAATTTTATCAAATGCCCTTTTGGCATTTATTGATATGATACAATGATTTTTTTCTCTTCTTTATTTTTGATGTAATCGATTTAATGAGAGTCAGCTAGCTTACTGTAATATTATTATGTGGTTTTTTTTTTTTTTTTTGGAAGATTCAATAAAATACCAGACAGTAATCTCTACCATGCAAGTTTGGATACTCTTTTAAAGGTTATAGATGTTCTAAACCAACAAATGATATTTGATGCTATTTACACCGTGGGCAATATGCATGGACCTGAAAACCAAGGGGTGGGAATAGGAATGGCTGTTTTCAACATGACTTCTAATGACCAATTTCTACACTTTTTCTTCTCATTTTGATCTTTAGTCGTTGTTCATCAAGAGGACTTAATATTCTTAGGGAGGTGCTTCCATTAAAAGACAGAACAATGGTTTTATTAAATTGGTTATTGAGGTCCCTTCTCTGAAAATATGGATTCCTCATGCCATTGAACAAATAGGTCAAAAGCAAGTTACTATGTTATCTGGAGTAATTCATTTTATTGTTAAGGAACATGGGATTGGGGCAGTAGGAATATATCTGGAAGCTAGGGAATTATTTGGGATGACACTGGTACTTCCATAACCAGTGATAAAATTAGTAAACAATTATAGTAACTCATCCAGTCAGGACCCTCAACACTCAGATATTTCATATATAACCATTTAAGTCACCCCATCAGTTACAAATTGCTAGTCAACTAAAGGGGGTATTTTAGAACTGATAGAATATTTTAACAATAAAGGAAGACTGCTATAAATAAGGTTATGAAAAAGTGCAAAAATAAAGAATGTAATAGCTATTCATATTTTTGACCTTACCAAATTTATTTATGTGTTATATATAAACCAATTATCCTTTTCCTTTTCCTTTGTTACCAGTTATTTTATAGGATTGTTATTGGTAGCTACTTATATAATTTATTCCTTAGGTTATAGAATATGTAAGGTGATTGTAATTAACTAGAATACAGATACAGATTGTAATTAACTAGAATACATACAGAAAGAACTACAAAGACTGAAATGACCTTGCTCATCCATTTGGGGGAGAGGTTGAGCAGTGTTTGTTTCTTGAGCAGGAGATGCATTATGTTGTTACTGCTGTTGTTGAGTTAGAATTTAGGGTAAGTAGATAGGTAAATTTTAAATATTGAGTAGACAAAGGCTGTACTGTGTTGTATGTAATCAGTTGACATTCGGTACCCATTTCTACTTCCTTCTAGTAAGGGTTTAGGTGTAGCAGAGGCTGGATAGGTGAAACAAAACACAACATCTCATCCTCTTTTGCAACATTTATGGTTGCAAATAAGTTTTCATTAAATAGATTCACTTCCCAAGTTTGTGCAACAGACTTTATACAGATTTGTCTATTTCTGTTCTCAAGCAAGGTAGAGACTTGACCGTTGAGAAACCAGTTTCAGTGGCAATAGGAGCCAGACTCAAAGATCAAATCATCTAAGTCAGCTGCACAAGGCATCAGCATCATGCATAGCCTCTTGATTCCCACACCTATCCAACACCTTTCCTTACACCTGTTTCCCTGAATTAAATCCCATTTTCTTACACATATAAGCATTATTTCTGTTTGTTTTGTTTGTTTGTTTTTGCAGTGATACAGACTCACTGGAGGTATAAAAAGGAAAAGATGAATTGGGGAAGGGGAAGATAAAAAACGTTTTCACCTATGAGAGGAAGAAATAGGGGAGAAATTGGGAGGTCGTGGAAAGAGGATAATGTATTTTATGATGGGAAATAGTATGAATATTGCTTACAAATAAAAGTAAAATTATGTGTCTGATTAAGAGTGCTAAAGAAAGAATAGAACTTATCAATTGAATAAAAAATGCTGGCAAATCTCTTAATTATCCCTCATTTTTCAGTCATTTACATTTTATCTTGAGGCTTAGATGTTTCTAACACTTGATCTTCCAGGCCACTTGTTTGAATCTCAACAATGAATATTTAAATCTATAGGTTTACTACTAAAATATGTTTTAGGAAAATATTTTTTTCAGCTCTTTGAGTCCTTTTAACTGGATTCGTTTAAGTAAATGCACTTGGGTTGTTCATTTTGATCCTTTCATCTCTAAGGTAAGTGAAAGCTAATTGAATAAAAAAGTATAACAAAGTGAAATTTAGGTATTAAGATTCAGCTGTAGAAAGATGTCAGTCCATCTCATATTAATGCGTAAAATGCAGTTTATGTATTAATATGCAATCACTTTCCTTTTCTTAGAGCATTTACTTTAAAATATTTGTAAATTCTTTCTCTGCCCCTTTGAGGTGTAAATCTTTTTTAAAAGACCCCTGCCCATTTTATAACCCAAGTACCTGGGAGCCATCCCTTTGAAATGTCATCATCTAGGAAGATAGCACCCCTTTGTCAGGGTCTTTGTGGGAGGGCAGGATCCTAATTTGGGTGGGTGCTTTTCTCCAAGTTACAAAACAACCTCCTGTCATGAAGGTAAGAGAATACTTTTCCTTTCTGTGAGGCCATTGAAAAACAGGTAGCCTATGATCTTCCCACTCCAGCTATTACAAACTCTCCAGCCCTTTGTTTCAATGGAGTTGAACTCAAATGAGTTCTGGTATCTCGGCCCTATTGCAATAATCTTGAATAAAGTCTTCCTTTCTTCCTTTTTTTGCTTTAACAGAGGAAATATATGGTAGCATACACTAAATTACAGAGTTTTATATCTTCCATTCCTAAACACTATAGAAATGAGAAAAAATAAATTTTAATTCTTTCTGGGTTTTGGTTATTCCTGAAAAATTATTGAAACATTTTCTTTGTTTGTTTGCTGGTTTGCATAGTATTTACTCTACTTCTTTCCTATTGCCTTGAATAAGCTGGTCTCAATAAGATACAAGTAAAGCAAATTTATTCAGTTTTATAGTTATCCTTTAAAATTGTTCCCTTGACTTTTTGTTGCTGCTGTTTGTTTGTTTGTTTAGTTGGTTGGTTGGTTGGTTGGTTGAATTCTGGATGAAATCTCAGGTTTTTATAATGAGTCTCAGGTAATAAACAAATACAGTTTATCGTCGAAACTCCTTACTGTCATTGCATACCCAAATTGATGCTTCTTTAGGCTGGAAACTGGTAATAAGTGGAGAAGAATAAATGACTGGTCTCCTCTCTTGCCCTCTTTCCTTCCTTCTCTTCTTGCAAGCTGCTATCTGTGGCCCCTCTGGGGTCAGGCCTAATGGGAAAGGACTTGTACAACTAGAAGAGATGCAGTCTGGCACATCATGGGCAGCCAAGCTTCTGCTTTCTCTTAGAGGATGCTTTTTTGGCTTCCTCAGAAACCCTTTTTCTGGATTCTTTGGACTGTAGTTCATTGACAGGGACAGTGCCTCCTTATCTTAGCCTGTTATGATCTCTTCCTTACAGTCCCTGTCTTCCAGTGGTCTACTCCTCTCAGTGCAGTTCTTTCGAGGGTGCTTCTTTGTAAAATAACTCACATCGAGATCCCTTCTTCAGTGTCTATATCAGGTTCACAGAAGGCATGTAAGTGTCTTTGCTTGACCAAACTTGCAACGTCCGGGCAGTTCTCAAGGTAGTCCTCCTTTCCTTCCTGCTAGCCAGTGTATTGTTATTCAGATTTTTGCTTGCAAATTAAATAGCAATCCCTGACATCCCTATGTCAAAAGACTTATGCCAAATCCTCTATGTGCTTCTCAAAGCGTCAACATCACTAGATTAAACTAGGGGAGAAGCAGCCTCAGTCCTCTTCAAGGATCCATCCACCTTGGTATCTGATAACTCTCTACAAAGACATTCTTATTCTGCAGCCTCCCTAGTTTCTTCAGTGTCCCTGGGTCAGATATGTAGTCTAACCTAATTAAAACTGTCTAGATGAGTATTGAGTTAAGAGTCTCAAAACCTGTTTCATAATAACTTTGTATAGTTTAAGTGGATACTGCAAAGTCTTCATGTGTATTTTAGGGCAGTTATATGATTTTCATATTAAACTGTAGAAGAATGCAACTATTTCTCAGTCTTGGGCTTTCTTCTGATATTCCAAGCTAAAAGAAAAGTCACAATTAATATCCTCTTACAAATTTTTTGCCAATGAAAATATGGATTTTGGTGACTAGTTTGCTAGATAGGTAGATAGACGATATTCTATATCTTTAATTTTTAATCATTTTTATTAGCTTAGCACCAAGATGCTAATCTCCTCCTTTACTATTTTATGTCTGCCAATTAGTATTGGTATTTTCCCTAATTTTTATATATTATATGTTATATTTTTCAACTAAGAAAAAATATGCAGTTATTGTACATTTTCCTTCCATTGTTGTCAATTGTTGTCATTGTTCTTATTTTTGAAATGGTTGTTTGTAATGTTATTGAGTCTTGCTTTCTCTTTATTCAACTTTATGTGATATTACTAAATTTACTAATTTTCTGCCTTTTGCATATTTTCCTGCTATACCTTTACCTGTTGTTTCACTTTCCAACATTATATTTCAATCTATTTCATTATGATTCTGTAGGCACAATGAAGTCTGGAATAGGGTTTTGTTCTTAAATGGGTTTGTTAACAAAGCCAAGCACATTTGAGATTTTTCTGCTGCTGTCCTGATGAACAACTTTGTTGAAGCATCTGGATTACAATTTTCTTCTATCTATATCCTTTAGAATCCGGATCCTTTGGTGATTTTGCCTCGAATGTGGGCCAGGAGAAGTCTATTGCAAACTTATTGTTTATTTTTTTCTATTTAAGTAATTTGAATATTTTTCTTGAATGCATATAGGATTTTTTTCTTTGTGCTTGAAATTAAAAGATGTTTTGGCAATCATTAATTTGTGTTACCATTTACTTTGGTCAACCTTCTAAAGAGTTCTATCTTGAATTATTTTTAAAGTATTTTTGTTGTTTTTTTATGAACATTAAGTATCTAAATGTTTGCTCTCTAAAGTCTACGTCCCGTTGTCATTGACAAGCTCTACATGTACTCATATATCTTTGCTATTCGATTTCACTGATATTTGCAAAGTAAATTTCAATCATTCTCTTTCTCTCTCTCTCTCTCTCCACTTTGGTTTTTTCTATGGTATCCATCTAGTTTAGGAAATAAGGTAGAGCTTTTAGAAACTTTTCTTACATTAGACATGAATTATCCCTCATGAAAGAGTTCAATCTTATATAATCATATACGACTCCAATTCTAGATTTTTAATGAGGAAAAGAACACTAAATTACATTTTAAATGTTAAGCCTTCACCTCACATGCATTTTCTGTCTATATAAAATTAATCCAATAAAATATAATTTTTTGCCACATCAGATTTTTATATTCACTAGATAAAATTCAAGTATATGGAAGTGAAAAATTAATTAGATACATTATAATAACTACCTTACTTTTTTTGAGTCTCTTTACAGCCCAGAATTAGATATGATAACAATTTACAGGAATTAGTTCATGGAATACTTTTTATTACATTTAATTTAGATTTATCTCTCAGAAAACATTAAGAATTTTACTAAGTGAAAACTCAAGGATAATGCAAACATTGAGACTATGTAGAAGATAAATGAGAGTGGTCAAGAAACTGCAAAACATAAATTCCATAGTTTGAATTACAGACATTGTAACTGCTCAAAAACATACCATTTAAAATGAATCTTAAGTAAACCTTAGGTAACAAAGTTAAATATGATTACATGGAGAGTCAAAATATGTTTGTTACTTCATGATTGCCATCATGTTCACAGTCTATTAAAGTTTCAAAAAAAATTTTAAACGGTTGCATTCTCCTACAGGTTATAATGAAAATCATATGACTGCTTTAAATACATGTGAAGAATCTACAGTGTTTTGTGACAAGGTGTTTTCTCCAGATGTTATCCAAATGACAGGGACACTTCATTGTTCACAGTGAGCAGTGCACAAGTGGCAGTGGGGAGTGAGTAGAAGGGGTGAGAGGATCCATAAGGGAATAAGAAAGAAGAAAACATTTAAATATTATTCAGCTTTATTAGTGTCTTATATGCATAAAGCTAACATTAAACTCCCACTTTGGCCTACAGAAAGAGACTGAAAGTCCTAAAAATGTCAATTTGCTAGGAACCAAAGCAAGAAAACATTAATTCCAATAACTGGGAAATATATAATAATTTGTGGTTACAGAATATTGTCCTCACATTCATACATTCATTAGAACATCACTCCTCATAGAGAGTTAGGTTTTTTATATTGTGCTTTTTACACATAAGTGAAATGAAACCAAGAAGCTAAATAAATTTGTCAAAATTACAAAATGAATATTGTGGCTCCAGTTGGAAAGTAGTTTATTTTTGGTTTCAAATATGATGACCCTCCCACTAAAATTATACTGCCTTGCCAATATATTCTAGATTTAATAGTTTTTAATCACTTATTTTAAATGAAATTTAATTTATGCTCTAATGAATAATACATTATCAATTTCTGAAAGATATCTAAATACAGGCATCTATGATTGAGAATTTATTCCACAAGGAATTCTGTACATAGAGACTATGTGTTTAAGTTCAGATAATATGATAATGAGTTTAAATTACACAAAAATTAGCCAAAAAAAAAAACTTTAAAATAATTCACTAAAAGAATATCAGGAAACCACAGGGAAAGAAATGATACCTCAGACTATACATTTAGAAGCCAAACACATTAAAGCCAAATTCTAATTCAAAATTTTCATAGAACCTGAACAAATGAAGACTATAAAAAGATGCACTATGAAAGTAGATTTTTTTTTAATTTGATTTGAGAAATGTTCAGAAAATGAACACCAAATTATATATAGGTCTATTATGGTTTATATTTCATGGAAATAAGTGATGGGGGAGTGTTCAGTTTTATGGAGAGTAGTTTCAGGGCAAACAGACAGTTTTGAGAATCCTCATCTAAAGAACAAAGAGGAGTGCATTAAGATGTGCCTTAGGTCTACATTAAATCGTAGGTCTTTGATTTTTTATTATTTCTCTATTTCATTTTAAACTATTTTTGGCTTTAAATTAGCCTTAGAGCCAGAAAAGAGAGTTAAAACACTTCACATTTCATATTTGTTCTCCATCAGTATCTTCCATAAAAACTTGTGCAGTTTGCAAATTTATTTATTTGCAGTTTAGTGTGACAAATTCAATCCAGATGTGTGACTCACACTGTGTTCTTTTCACCCTTTACACCCTCATCTCTAATAAAGTATAGCTAAATATTTTGTTGCTGATGCATGAGATCAGGCTGTTCGCTAGCCAGTATCTGTATGCTCAGAAATGCTGGCTGAGGTTAAAAAATAATGCATCGAAATAAGTAAATCTAAGTCAAGAATGTGGCCTTGTGTGTAGCAACTATATTAAGTTTTTAAAAAGTGGCATATTTGCAGGAATATTTTTGAAAGGATTTCAGATGGTTTTACTTAGCACAGTAGAAATGAGGGAAAGTAAAGTTCCTTCTAGTTAAACTGATTTCTTCAGTCCTCATTCATCAAGAGTCTACAGTTAAACTTTTGAAGAAAGTACTTGTAGACATCATGTTAGTTGAATGTTCTAGGCTTTAGAAGAACTGTATAGTGACAGGGATTAGGTTTCCTAATTCTGCCCTATCTTTTTATGTGCCTTAACATAGCTTTAGGGACACACACTAATTTCAGATAGATTTAAATACCATTAAAAAGTAAACATCTATTAATTACATGCAAAGTTTATACTTAGTATTATGCTAGTTTCCTTGAAGAACTCAGTGAAAAAACAAAATACTTCAAAAGATTAGGGAGATTTTGGAGTTGTAGTATAGAGTTGAGTTTTCATCGAATTCTTTTCTTTTTTCTTTTTTGCATAGAGTAGGGGCTTAGAGTAGAGATGCTGAGTCAGCAATATGTGTGTGTGTAGTTTATGATATCTGTGTAGTAGTTAAAGGCACAGATAAAATGAAAGGAATAAGTTGTGGAACGTGGGAAAGAGAAGGGAAACCAAAGTAACCAGTGAAAGACCTGCTTAAGAAGAAAAATGAAGGAAAAAAATTTTGCAATGAATTTGAAATGTATGGGCTAAAAGAATAGGAGAATTAGGAGAGAATGAGGAGACAGATACTAAAAAATAGAAATGATTTTCATGAAAAATAGAATGGAAAACAGTGTTAAATAGAGACAAATAATCAAATAAAATATACCTGTGACTTTTTTCCCTTGGAGATTCTTGTGGGACTAGTCATTTTTATAACACAGCTTAGGAAATGCTGCATTAGAAGAAATAGAATAAATGTGTACTGAAATGGAAAACAAGGTAAATGTGGATCAACTAGGCTATATGTTTTCAATTTTCTCAGTTAACTCAGAAATTTAGAAATAAATATTTGAATGGAGATAACAAGCTTTGAAGGAGCTGCTTTGCAAGGTCTACTGAGGAATTAAAGAGATGATACCAGAAACGTGGCTTGTCAATGTCAAAAAGATATGGTAACATCTTTGGAGCTTCTGTCCACACAGGGTGTTTGAAAACATTTGTTGTTATGATTGGAAATGAATGTAGTCCTCATGTAGTTGAAGAACAGGCTCACAGTGTGTAAAAGAGGAGGTGAGGTAATTGAAGTGACCAGAAAGATATTTGTGCTAAGACAATGATTGTCAAGTTCAAAATTCATAGTGATGTTGAGTTCTCATTTGTAATAGTAATAAGTACAAAACACATGTAATTTATTATACAACTTTGATGTTTATCATATTTATGCCTCACAACCAAACTTTCAAGGCAAGGAAAGATAAATTTTATTCTTCATTTTAAGGTGAGAGAACTAAGACCTAGAGAGGTTAAATAATATTCCATTTTTAAGGTCATAGTTCTAGCATGTAATAAAATCACACTTTTTTCCAGGTGATGCACTAAGCCAGAGTTTAACACAGTCAGGGAGGTGTAGAAACTCTGAGTTTATGGTGTGGAAGTCATGTCATCCTTAAAGTAGAAAGATAAAATTCTTTTCTCACTTATATGACTACTTTAATGTAAAATTGCTTAACACTTAAAATTAGCTAAGCTTCATTTAAATTAAAACTCTACTTAACTGAAGATAGTTAACTACAAGAATTGTACAGTAGTTGATTTCTTCTATGTAATGCCATTCCTAGTGCAACACAGTAAGAGCTGCATCATTAGTTGTCATTTTCTCCTTACTCTTCTGAGTCCTAAAGGGTGGAGAGTACTCAGATAGACACAAAACAAAACTGAACCCAAATAAACGGCACAGTGATTTCTAATAGTTATAAACCCATTTTGACTAATATGACCAACCAAACATCTGGGAAATAACTGCAAGTATTGTTCCAGAGCTGATAAAAGGTTTTATTTTTCAGCTTGGAAGAATTTCTGCACTAGGTGACAAGCCAAAGTTTAAAGATGCATAGTCTACAAAAGTGGCAATATCAGAAAGGAGTAGACAATGATAATTATCTGGAGGAAACAGTGAAGAGGATGACATAGTACTTAGGAAGTAGAGGGCAGAAGATGGCAGATGGAGGTTAAAGCATCCTTTTAAGTTGGTAAATTAGGATTCAAAGAAGGAGTCATCAAAAGATGCATTAATATCAATATAAAGACAAATTTATTAAGTGCATAAGAGATTGAGTTACTATACTATATGTTATCTTGGTAGGTAAATCTATACTGTATTTAGTGCATAACGCACTGTAACTTCAAAACAATGTTAAATGAATAAGGAGATATGTGAATTACCTATAAGTAATGATTATTGAGTTTCTGATACATAGAAGTCACTGTGATAGGCATGAGAGGGCATGATACATCTCAGATGTGGTTCCTGCCCTGGAGTTTGCAATGCAGTAGGCAAGAAACGCCTATTTCTTTTATATAGACTAAAAAGTAACCATTAACTAACTTACAAAGCAGAATATACTAGAAATAATAAAGTTATCAGATTTGGAGTTTGGAGAGATAAGTTTCCTTAGGAAGATCACGGAAGACTCCTTGCAGGAGGTGATTATTTGTGTGTGGGGGAAATTATTCTAAGCCAGCTATTTTATTTAAAAGGATACAGTACAACTAGAAAGTACTTTTTAAAATGTCCTACATTAAATATAACAGAATGATTATTTTTATAAAACATTTTGGTGACTTTAGATCACAATCGTATACATGTGCCACAGATGTCCTACATGCTGTTTGGTATCTGACAACATGGGCAATTCCTGGCTCACAGCAGACCCACAATGATCATGGAATGGGAAATGAAACAGGTCTTCCTTCTACAAAACTTTCCTTTAATTATTTGATTAGGAATAATAAATCAAACTATCTCATTTCATTATCTCTCTTCTCTTAAAATTTTTATTAAGGAAAGATTGGTATACATAAAGAACTATGCAAATTTTGATGAATAATGACATGCAAATTGGGAAACCCACTACCCATCTTAAAAGTGAGATTAAGAAATAGTGCCATTTGTAGAGACGTAGATAGACCTAGAGACTGTCATACAGAGTGAAGTAAGTCAGAAAGAGAAAAACAGATATCGTACAATATTGCTTATATGTGGAATCTAGAAAAAATGGTACAGATAAACTTATTTGCAAAGCAGAAATAGAGACATAGATGTATAGAACAAACTTATGGATACCAAGGGTGGGAGTCAGAGGTGGGATGAGTTGGGAGATTGGGATTGACATATATATATTACTATGTATAAAATAGATAACTAATGAGAACCTACTGTATAGCACAGGGAACCATACTCAGTGCTCTGTGGTGACATAAATGGGAAGGAAATCTGAAAAACAGGGGATATATGTATACATATAAATGATTCATTTTGCTTTATAGCAGAAACTAACACAACATTGTTAAGCAACTATACTCCAATAAAAAAATTTTTTTTAAATATAGAAAAACAAAAAACAAGACAAAAAAAAAAAAAGTGAGGTTAAGATTCAGTACTGCTCAGTCCACCATGTTTCTTTTCTGTGTCCCGCCCTGCTGCTTTCTTCACTGAGGTAACCAATATCCTGAATATTATGATAATCTTTTCTTTTCTTTCAATTCTTGGTTTTTATGTTTGAGATGTATCATGTAAATTTAAAATATATAATATTCCCAACAAAAGGGGACAGGTTTAAAAGCTTTATGTAAGTATTTAAATTATGATATTAAAAAGCTTAACATTCAAATTTAGTTCCCTCATAGTAAATATAACTATTTATACAAATATAATGAATTATAATATTCACAGCTCTCTTATTCTAGTTTATAAAAGAGTGGAGATGGGAGTTCCCTGGTGGTCTAGTGATTAGGATCCAGAGCTTTCACTACTGTGGCCTGGGTTCAATCCCTGGTCGGGGAACTAAGATCCCAAAAGCTGAAAGGCCAAAATGAAAAAAATTAAAAAAAAAAAAAAGAGAGGAGAAATACTCCAATAAGACAGACAGACAGACAGACACACACATACACACAAGTCAGGACAGAATTTGCTCAGTTACAAATGCCCGAGGAATACTATCATACTAATCTATGTGAACGTCATAGTCTTAGCCACTGCTTTATATTTTTTGGTGGTTTAGTCTAAAGTACTGCCATCATTTGATGGATTTGCCTATGTCACTGCTTCATTTTTGTCTGCCATCCATACTTACTCTTTCATAGTGCTCTTCATTCCTTCCAGTAGGTCTGTGCTTCCAGTAGAGATCATTTTCTTCAGCCTTTTTTGTTTGTAGATGTATTTATTTTGTCTTAGAAGAAGTTGTTTTCTTATTTCAGCACATTTGTCAGGAGGTGATTTTTTAACTGGCCCTTAAATATATTTCTTGTTTCCGAGAACAAAATTGGGGGAAAAGTCTATTTAGTAGTAATGGATGCAGCAAAGTGTTAAGGCAAGAAAGGCATCGTATAGCTGTGAAATGGCAAATGACAAGTACTGTATTTTACCTGGAGAAGGGGATCAAGATAGGAACCTACAGGATCAAAATAGGAACCATATCCAGAGAAAAATTAAATAATTACTCTATACCTTGTATTTTATATATTACATCACATTTGTTCCTAATAAAATCACAATGTACAATGTAATACAAAGTTCAAATGTGAGAAAATAGATACTTTAAAAATTTAAGCAGTGTGCAGTATATATTAGAGGTATGAGTTATGTTTGAGAGAATCTTACCCCTAAACCTTGCTCTTTCAACAAAGTACACTATTCCCTGAGTTTTAAATATAAGATTAAAACTAGTTTATAGAAGACTTGACCACTATGTGTAGGGTTATTGAATTTCTTGTATAGTCCCTAGGGAGAAATGAAACTTGATTTTAAGCAAAGAAAACTCATTAACAATAGAAGAGGTTCAAGCAGGTTTGAGTGGGTGAAAATATATATGGCAAGATGAAGGAAAGAATGAAGGCACAGTAAGAAGAGAAAATACAAAGTGGATGGAGATGAAAGGATTCTGAATGCATTATCCGTCTTTTTGAATAAAAAGGGGTTGACAGAGAGATAGAGAGCAAATGTTGTGGCATCAAACATCTCTACTACTTTGCCATCTTGTAAAAATGATTTAAAGTCTTGAGCCTCACATTTCATATCTGTAAAATGAAGTTAGTTACGACACCTATCTCAGAATTGTTATCTGATTTAAGTAAATAACTCATGAGAATGCTTTGCACCATTTCTGGCACACGGTAATTACAAAATGAGTTACTAGTATATTTATCATTATTGTCTTTGTATTGTCATTCCCCATTATTATTATTTTACTTTTATACCTAGATAAACTTACATTCTACATAATCTTAGAGTCATCAGCATGAATTCTTTACTTTGGTAAATGATTAGATTCGCCTCATTATCCCAAAATGGTGTGCATATTTTATTTTCAGAAGAAATCTGTGGTTAATGTAGGAAAAGAAATAACCCAGTTACTTGTCTGCTATAAAGTTAAGAGTTTTTGTTTCTATGTTGGTTCCCCTAAATATTAGTATGTATTTTATTCAGAACTAGAAGCATAAACCTGGGCATCGCTAATCTGGGACTAGTGCTGGGAGCCTTTCTCTGTGTAGCAAGCTAAGGGTTTAAAGATTGTTGTTGGCAGGATACCAGGAAGAAAACCCTCAGAGAAAATTACTTTTTAAGTGGTGCTGTTTTCTCTCTACTTTGATGTGCATACTTCTTTGCCAGATGATAGTAGTCCCATAGGGAACTACTTCAAGCAATAGGCTTCTACTTACAAAATTTCTCTCTTGGAAACAAATGGATCTTTTCCAGTTGAGTAATTTTATTGAGAAAAAATGATAGAAACAGTCTTGAACTTAAGTGCACTTAAACTTACGTTTTGTGTGTGTGTGTGTGTGTGTGTATCATGTGTGCACACATACACACATATATAGGAACACTTAATTTCTAGAAAATTATCTTTTCTGAAGATGAAATTTGAATTTAATTCTATGAATTATTTATTTGTTGATATTAATATGATATTTACTAATGTTTAAGTTCATTCAAAAATACATATCTGATTAAAATATAATGCAACCAGTGAAATCCAAGAATTAGTGATTGATTACTGGAGGAATAGAATGAGGTATACTTAGGTTCTGGGGTACAGGAAAAGGGATACACAGTTTGGGGATCAAGCAGTAAGAGTCACTGCAAAACCAATTAATTTATCTAAATCATAATAGACCAGTCATTGACAATTTTTCTATCGAGTATGAAGTCTTAAATGATCAGAGCCAGACCACAGAGTGAAGGATAAGTAATAAATCATTGGCATTTTTTTCTAGCATTGACTCTACATTCCCTCAAAAAACTTAACTGAAAGTATATTCACTTATTCAGAGGCCAAATTCTTGCAATGTTAGCGAAGCTGGAAATTGGGTGTTTCTATCCAAATGCCTTCAGAAAGGCCTGTATAGTACTTTCCATTAGGAGTGGCTAAGAGTCCCACTCAGTGTTCATCAAATCTAGGTTCACTTCTTGTGTGTGTAATGGGTACAAGAGTAGGGTAATTTCACAGTCTCTTTTAAAATTAAGTTGGGGTCATGTGACTGGGTTCTAAAAAATATGATA